>NC_057813.1:750272754-750450655 GCF_018294505.1 Triticum aestivum | reverse complement strand
AAACCTCCGCCCCGCCCTTGTACACCGTTGCCTTCACATCCAAATTGTTCCATGCGCCACTCCAGATGACGCCCCTCCTAAAGTTTTTCCCACACGGCAAGCTCCTCGTGAACAACGTCGTGAGCGGCAACCAGTAATGCGGGCAGGCATGCGAAGCTGGGGTCCTGGGCCATGGCGCGAACTTGCCCCTCACGTTGGCCTCGTCGAACGATGCCATGGCCCGGTTGAGCAGCCATGCCGCCCAACCCTTCCCAGGATCTCTGTGGCTGGCATGCACTAGCGTGTTGCACGCACAGGACGTTGCCCTGCGTCTGACAAGACGTTGTACGTCGTCTCCATGCACCAGCGTGTTAGCCGCCAGACACAGCAGGGCACCCCTATTTCTTGCTTTAAGTGAGAGAGCAGGAGCCCTCGTGTCGGGGGGAACCCCAGATGGGTCGGGCCAGCCGCCCGGGAGGCCACGGCCGTTTCTTTTCAGTTTACTGTTCTTGTTTTTTGCTTCATATTTGTACTTTCCTTTATACTTTAAAATATTCTACATATATAAACAAAAATACTTTTCAAAAACATATTTGCAAAAATGTTGAACAGGTATTTTAGAAATGTTTCAAAAGTATTAAAAAAATGTTGAAAATTATTTAAAGTATTAGTTAATTATTAAAAATGTTGAGTAAGTAGTAAAAAGAATGTAGAACGATTATTTGTAAAATGTTGAACAAGTATTTCAAAATGTTGAATGAGTATTTGAAAAAATTTGAACATCTATTTTTAAAATGATGAACAAGTATTTGAAAAAAAAATTAATAAACGTTCGTACAATGTTGAACGTGTATACAAAAATGTTGATCACTTATTAAAATATTTTTTGACATATAAAAATATGTAGAGTGAAAAGGAAAACAAAAAATGTAGACGAAAAAACAAAAGCAAACAGAAAAACGGATAAGAAAAACAAAAAAAAAGTAAAAAATGGAGAAGAAAAAAGAAAAGAAAGAAAACCAGGACGGGAAAAAGGAAACAACTGCTCGACGTGGTTCAAGTAGGCGCGCCCTTTAAAGCAACACGAATTGTAGAGTGGCCAGGTGGCTTGTAGCGTTCTCTTTCTTCTATGGGGACGGGAGCTCCTATAGGGCGCCTTCAGCGCCGCTGAACACAATTGGCGCCCACAGCAGCGCCCTCGTGGACCGGCCCAGTATCACAAAGCGCCAACGTAAAAAACACTAAAAATGTTGAAGGCAGCAGCTAGGATTCGAACTCGCGCCGACGATGTGCCACACGCGCAGCATAACCAGTCGAGCTACTACCTTCGACATGCAGACCTTACCGTGAAACTATTGATACATAACGGAAGCCGCGCTGTTCCAAAAAAAAAAGTTGACAACAAAATAAGAAGTTTCACGAATTTGTTTTAAAAAAAGATTCATGTATTCAAAAATGTTCATTCATTTCAGCAAAAAGTTCACGGATTTGAAAGCTCGCGAAATTTTAAAAAGGTCAGTAAGGAAAGTTCAGTGTACATCAAAAAATGTTCAATGAGTATTTAAATAGTTTTTCAGCGCATATCACAAAATTGTTCAATGTGTAGTTAAAAATTGTTCATATTATATTACAAAAATGTTCACTGTATAAAATGTGTTCATCTTATATAAAAAAATGTATAATATATTTTAAATTATTTCAATGTATATCACAAAAATGTTCACTGTGTAGTTAAAAATTGTTCATCGTACACCGAAAAAATGTTTAGTGTATATTTGAAAATTGCTCGTCATATATAAATTTTTGTTCATGTTCTCAATAATTGTTCACGTTTTAAGAAGTTCATGGAATTTTAAAATTTCCATCGAATTTTAAAAATAGTTCATTGATTTGATAAAAGTTCATTCAATTTTAAAAATTTCACGAATTTTTTAAAATTCGTTTTTGAGAAAAGAAAAAGAAAAAAAAACGCCCAGAAATCAGCGAGTAGTGAAATCTGGTTTGGTGGGCTCTCGCGGCCTACGTAAATAAAAGAATGAAAAATAAGTACATGGACACAATCGTAATGGTGTTCTGTTAGTTAGTGTGCTACTGTTTTAATGGGGGAGGTCGCGAGTTCGAGTTTCATATTCGCAATAAGATTTTTGCTAACGACCAGGACCGCGAAATATGTAGACGCGATAGTTTCGATGGAATCGCGGAAAGCTGCTGGGCCGAAAAAATCCACCCGAGAGGCTGGCTTTATTTATTATCGCCCCGTTCGTTTCTATTCCGTCTCTATTTAGTACCACATCGCCTGCTAGAGAACTTGTTTTACAGCTTAAGTAGTGTGTATACGGCACACTACTTGCCGATGACGCAAAGCTGTTCCAATAAGTCTGTCGAGGCAAAAAGCAGTCACAACATACTTCTGGCCGGGTCAGGCCGTGGGCTTGTCGCCTTTAAGTTGTTGTTAAGTCGTGCATGAGAGGGGCCAGAAGTGTGAAATGGCGTCAGTCTTTTTTAAAATATGATTTAAAACTGCTTTTGTTAATAACACATTTTATTTTATTTTATCTTTTTGAGGTCCAAAACCTACTTATATTTTGGTTTGCAAACCATGAGGTATCTCTTCCGTACTTCTACCGCCGTAGGCAACATCTCTTCATCTTGTTCAAATATTCAACGGATTATGGTCGAATTCTAATGGCTTATACTATAGACCTCAAGGGGAGAAATGAAGAGTTCACCAACTAGAGTTTAATACCTTGAGAAATGAGACTGATGGTCGTGAATAACCTACGCTCCACTCTCTCGACCGGCGGCATGAGAACAACCACTATTGGCATGGTGGTTCCCAATGGGAGACCGAGGTATGTGAAGGGTATCTCTCCAACCAAACGACAAAAGGGTAAGCTCGCCCCTTCAAGCATCATTGACAAGCCTGTGAATTCGCCTCCCCTCTTCCTGCCACTCCGGTGATCAATGGGAGAGAGAGAAATCTCGGTGTCTTCGCTCTGGCTAGTCAGGTTTGGGTTTTATTCGTCGCGGTTGTCGCCTTTAAGTTGTTGTTAAGTCGTGCATGAGAGGGGCCAGAAGTGTGAAATGGCGTCAGTCTTTTTTAAAATATGATTTAAAACTGCTTTTGTTAATAACACATTTTATTTTATTTTATCTTTTTGAGGTCCAAAACCTACTTATATTTTGGTTTGCAAACCATGAGGTATCTCTTCCGTACTTCTACCGCCGTAGGCAACATCTCTTCATCTTGTTCAAATATTCAACGGATTATGGTCGAATTCTAATGGCTTATACTATAGACCTCAAGGGGAGAAATGAAGAGTTCACCAACTAGAGTTTAATACCTTGAGAAATGAGACTGATGGTCGTGAATAACCTACGCTCCACTCTCTCGACCGGCGGCATGAGAACAACCACTATTGGCATGGTGGTTCCCAATGGGAGACCGAGGTATGTGAAGGGTATCTCTCCAACCAAACGACAAAAGGGTAAGCTCGCCCCTTCAAGCATCATTGACAAGCCTGTGAATTCGCCTCCCCTCTTCCTGCCACTCCGGTGATCAATGGGAGAGAGAGAAATCTCGGTGTCTTCGCTCTGGCTAGTCAGGTTTGGGTTTTATTCGTCGCGGTTGTGGTGCTTGGGATGATGGTGATGCTTCTTGTTCGAGTTTGTATTCCAGGCTCCGATCATTCTCAAAGTTTGTTCATATCCACATAGTCGATGAAGCTCTGATGTAGATTCATGGTGTTTCCTTGGGGCAGCAAAATTAGGGTCTCTCGTCATGTGTGTGCGACGACGAGATTTGGTGTCATTTGCTTCAGATCTATTCAAGGGTTCTATGCGAAAACTACGGATCCAGGACATTGGTGCTTAGGGGCACGTGCACGAAGACTTTTCGACAGTCATTGATAAGATCAAGCCGTCTCCGATAGGAGATCGGCGTCAGCGTCGCATCGGGAGCTCATTCTAGCAGCGGTACTGGTTGTTCGGTGGTCTAGAGACCTCAATATAATTTTTATTATATTTAAGGTGCTTCATACTTCTGATAATCTTTTATAATAGATCCATAAATGTTTGCAAAACTAAAGTTGTTTTTGGGGTGCGGGTTAGGCGGTGCTTGCATGCTAAAGACACGGCGGCCGACACAAGCGACATCGGATGCCCAACTGAGAATGTCTACCTAGTCAAAATGTGCTCTAGCTCTAACATTACTTGTGGTAGCACCAAATTAGTTCTTTCATTAATTGAGCGCTATGTGTTTTCCTTTTCTTTTAATAATTTCTGAATATTTTCCCAGAAAATGACGAACCTTTTAAAATTCAGAAACAGTTTTTAGATTCATGAACATATTTATGTTATTTTTTAAGTCTTGAGCAATGTTTTCCATTTTTATTGCCAATTTTAATTTTGATACCCTAATATGTTTTTTTCTAAAATTCTTGCATATTTTTTGTCCGTGAACGTTTTTACAATATATTTCCTCAAAAATGAAAAACAATGAAAACAGACAAAATCGGACAACGACTGGCTTACTTATGTCCCGCGTGGTTGTTTCATCGACTATTCAGCGCTTTGTTTTTACTTATTTTAAAATTGTTGAAATTTTCACAAAAATTAGAGGATTTTTTAATTACGTAAACATTTTTATAGATTCATGAAGAATAGAAACAAATCCATGAACATATCTTATAAATATTTTTTCAAAAAAATTAAAACTATTTTCAATTAACAAACATTTTCTAGTTCAGAAAATTTAATACTTTATTTTGTATAAAATTCCTGATGTTTTTAATTTGTGAAGTTTTTCCAAATTTGATGTGTTTTAAAATTGGAGAACAATAACTAGATTCGTGTGCATTGATTTTTCTTTTTTAAATCGCAACTTTTAAAATTGTGGCCCAAGTTGTTTGAACATATGATTTTATTTAACAGTACGAAACTCTTCTCTTAATATTTTTTATTGTACTTTTAGAAAGATCTTTCCTTTTTATCATGCAAAAGTTCGTCCTTGCCAAAACCTGATCGCATGTCCTCAACATGCAACATTAGTGTCAATTACAGTAAACCTACTTATGGAAAGCCAACAGAAATGATAAACAGGTTTGCACTAAAAATCACCTGAAACTTTTTGAAATCATGCAATTTAGAACGTCATCTGGTTCAGTTTTTCTGCTTTATATACAATTTCTATTAATGTTTTTCCCTACTCAATACAATCATGCATTTATGTTGATCCTTGCTACCTCCATCTGGGCTTATTAATCTCCATCGCATTTGGGGTCAAAGTTTGATCATATGTTTCAAAATGTTAATGCATGTCACCAAACATTATATTGTTGAATTGTTATTTGAATATAGTTTTTAGTGATATTGTTTTTCTACATATAATTTAAATTTTGTTAGTTAAAATCATGGTCAAAATATCACCCAAAATAAGAGGGGGACAAATAAATCAGGACAAAGGTACTAGTACTCACTACTTTCATTATACCTCTTGAGACCGCTGTCCTAAAAATAAGTAGTTTCTCCTCTCGCTAAGCTTACCTCCTCTCTTGCGACTTTACACCGCCGTTGAGCTTCTTTGGTCTCGTGCTACCAGTCCCTCCCGTCTACGATCTCCCTCGCCTCTCCCACCCACTCGTCTTCGGTCTGAGCAAGGGGCATCCTTGTGTCGCTTCCGGGCCTTGGCGCAGTACGTTGGTTCGGCTTTGGGCATCCGTTCAGGAACAACTAGGATTTTCGGCCATGGCTCATGATGCAGCAGCTTCAGCGTCTTGTGAAGAAAAGGGGTTGGTGGACCTTATGAATGAACTAGGGATCATTGATGAGGATCTCGATGACCTAGTCTATGACTATGAGGATGAAGTATCAGATGAATCTTCTTATCTGCGCTGGTTGGCTATAGGCAAAGTGCATACCTCTCATGAGTATGGTGATTTCTGGTTCCACAAAAACATGAGGAATGTTGGGGAATCGTAGTAATTTCAAAATTTTCCTACGCACACGCAAGATCATGGTGATGCATAGCAACGAGAGGGGAGAGTGTTGTCCACGTACCCTCGTAGAACGAAAGCGGAAGCGTTATGACAACACGGTTGATGTAGTCGTACGTCTTCACGATCGACCGATCCTCGTACCAAACGTACGGCACCTCCGCGATCTGCACACGTTCAGCTCGGTGACGTCCCACGAACTCCGATCCAGCATAGTGTCGAAGGAGAGTTTCGTTAGCACGACAGCGTGAGGACGGTGATGATGAAGCTACCGACGCAGGGCTTCGCCTAAGCACTCCGACGATATGACCGAGGTGGATTATGGTGGAGGGGGGCACCGCACACGGGTAAGAGATCAATGATCAACTTGTGTTGTCTGTTGTGCCTTCGGGGTGTCCCTTGCCCACGTATATAAAGGAGGGAGTGATACGTCTCCAACGTATCTATAATTTTTGATTGTTCCATGCTATTATATTACCTCTTTTGGATGTTTATGGGATTTACTTTACACTTCTATATCATTTTTGGGACTAACCTACTAACCGGAGGCCCAGCCCGAATTGCTGTTTTTATGCCTATTTGAGTGTTTCGAAGAAAACGAATATCAAACGGAGTCCAAACGCGATGAAACCTTCGGGAACGATCTTTTTGGAACAAATGCAAACCAGGAGACTTGGAGTGGACGTTAAGAAGCGGACAAGGCAGCCACGAGGGTGCCCGGCGCGCCCTGTAAGGGTGGGCGCGCCCCCCACCCTCGTGGGCCCCTCGACCGTCCACCGACCTACTTCTTCCTCCTATATATATCTGCATACCCCGAAACCATCCAGGAGCACCATGAAAACCTAATTCCACCGTCGCAACCTTTTGTATCGCGAGATCCCATCTTGGAACCTTCGTCGGTGCTCCGCCGGAGGGGGAATCGACCACAGAGGGCCTCTCCATCACCACCAAGGCCTCTCCGATGAGTTGTGAGTAGTTTACCACAGACCTTCGGGTCCATAGTTATTAGCTAGATGGCTTCTTCTCTCTCTTTGATTCTCAATACAAAGTTCTCCTTCCTCTTCTCGGAGATCTATTCAATGTAACTCTTTTTTGCAGTGTGTTTGTCGAGATCCGATGAATTGTGGATTTATGATCAAGTTTATCTATGAGAAATATTTGAATCTCCTCTGAATTCTTTTATGTATGATGATTGGTTATCTTTGCAAGTCTCTTAGAATTATCAGTTCGGTTTAGCCTACTAGATTGATCTTTCTTAGCATGGGAGAAGTGCTTAGCTTTGGGTTCAATCTTGCGGTGTCCTTTCCCAGTGACAGCAGGGGCAGCAAGCCACGTATTGTATTGTTGCCATCGAGGATAAAAAGATGGGGTTTATATAATGTGTTTATCCCTCTACATCATGTCATCTTGCTTAATGAACTTAATACTCTAGATGCAGGCAGGAGTCGGTCGATGTGTGGAGTAATAGTAGTAGATGCAGGCAGGAGTCGATCTACTTGTTACGGACATGATGCCTATATACATGATCATGCCTAGATATTCTCATAACTATGCACTTTTCTATAAATTGCTCGACAATAATTTGTTCACCAACCGTAATAATTATGCTATCTTGAGAGAAGCCACTAGTGAAACCTATGGCCCCCGGGTCTATCTTTTATCATATAAGTTTTCCATCTACTTTTATTTGCATTGTTTATTTTCCAATCTATATCATAAAAATACCAAAAATATTTATCTTATCATATTATCTCTATCAAACCTCACTTTCGCAAGTTTCCGTGAAGGGATTGACAGCCCCTTTATCGCATTGGTTGCAAGGTTCTTGTTTGTTTGTGTAGGTGCGTGGGACTTTTGAGGAGCCTCCTACTGGATTGATACCTTGGTTCTCAAAACTGAGGGAAATACTTATGCTACTTTGCTGCATCACCCTTTCCTCTTCAAGGGAAACACCAACGCATGCTCAAGAGGTAGCAGGGAGGAGGAGGAGGCCGGCCCTAGAGGGGGCGCACCAAGTGTGGGGAGTCCTACTAGGACTCCCATGTCCTAGTAGGATTCCCCTTTTTCCTTTCCGGAGTAGGAGAGAAGAAAGAGGGAAAGAGAGAGGGAGTAGGAAAGGGCAAGGGGGGCGCCGCCCCCTTTCCCCTAGTCCAACTCGGACCCATGGGGGGGGGCACGCGCCTCCTTCCCTTTGGCCTGCCTCCTCTATTCCCGTATGGCCCAATAAGGCCCAATACTTCTCCCGACGAATTCCCGTAACTCTCCAGTACTCCGAAAAATACCCGAATCACTCGGAACCTTTTCGATGTCCGAATATAGCCTTCCAATATATCGATCTTTACGGATCGACCATTTCAAGACTCCTTATCATGTCGCCGATCTCATCCGGGACTCTGAACAAACTTCGGTCGTCAAATCACATAACTCATAATACAAATCGTCACATAATGTTAATGTGCGGACCCTACGGGTTCGAGAACTATGTAGACATGACCGAGACATGTCTCCGGCCAATAACCAATAGCGGAACCTGGATACTCATATTGGCTCCCACAAATTCTACGAAGATCTTTATCGGTCAAACCGCATAACAACATACGTTGTTCCCTTTGTCATCGGTATGTTACTTGCCCGATATTCGATCGTTGGTATCTCAATACCTAGTTCAATCTCGTTACCGGCAAGTCTCTTTACTTGTTCTGTAAAGCATCATCCCGTAACTAACTCATTTGTCACATTGCTTGCAAGGCTTATAGTGATGTGCATTATTGAGAGGCCCTAGAGATACCTCTACGAGAATCGTAGTGACAAATCCTAATCTCGGTCTATGCCAAGTCAACAAACACCATCGGAGACACCTGTAGAGCACCTTTCTAATCACCTAGTTACGTTGTGATGTTTGGTAGCACACAAAGTGTTCCTCCGGTATTCAGGAGTTGCATAATATCATAGTCATAGGAACATGTATAAGTCATGAAGAAAGCAATAGCAATATACTAAACGATCAAGTGCTAAGCTAACGGAACGGGTCAAGTCAATCACATCATTCTCTAATGATGTGATCCCGTTAATCAAATGACAACTCATGTCTATGGCTAGGAAACTTGTGACAGCCTGGTTTTTGCCCCCTCTTTCTTTGCCTGGTTTTCAGTTGGTTTGAATTTGAGTTTGGAGTTTTTGAATCTTTCATTTGGACTTAACCACTTGGGTGCACCTTGACTTTCACCCAAGTGATTCATCCCCTCTCAAACCATCACTCCATCTATGGTTCATCTCAAAATGCCATTTGTGCTCCAAAGCAACCCTAATTTTTCTTGCCCCTAAAATCCTGAGAAAATCCCAATTGTTCTTTGAACCCTAGGGCACCTTTCTGAGCAAAAATATTTCATCACTCTTTGATTATTTTGGCTACAGAAAATATTTTTATTTCTTGACAGAAATGGTAGTTTCTTCGGCAACTACCATTTTACTAGCTCCATTGTAGCTGGTTTTTCTTGTGCATTTCTACCTTAGTAAGTGTTGGCTAGCCTCCAAAGCCCAGCCATCAACTCCCAGTGGTTTGACCACAGTAAACCTCCAAAGTTACTGTCCAGAAACTTACTTGGAGTATAAACTCATTTGTACTGCACCTGGAACCCTACCCAATCGTCGTAACACTCAAAACTACCATGGACTACGCGCCTGACATGAAGTTTGCACTTAGGTTGGCCTGATGTCATAGTTCATGCGGTGACCGCGTTCGTCCAGGCATGCTGGCATGCAAAACACGCGCTCTGAGTGCCGCTGAGCGCTCTGTTGCGCGCGTGCTCGCTGCCCAGCCTGCCCGAGCATGCAAAAACGCGCCACCATCACTGTCTTCACTCACTTAACTCCGCCCTGGCACTCGCCGACGCCGGAGCTCGCCGCAGCGGGCACGGGCACGGCCCGGCCAACGCCATAGTGCATGGCGCACTGTGCTCGTCATATTCCTCTCGCCCCTGTGCTCGTCCACGCTCGCCAACAGTTCCCGCGTGAGCTACGTCTTCTCCCCCCTCTCTCTCTGACGCTGTTCGTCGCCGGGCGCCGTGGACAGGTGTCCTCTAGCGGAGCCCGAACCCCCACTCGCCGCTCGCCTATAAATACGGCCACCCCCAGCCTCCTCGAGCACCCTCATCCACTCTCACACACCCCACAATCTAGTAGAAAGCCATAGCCCGGCCGGGCAGGCCGCGGGCTGCCGCTCGAGCTCGCCGGCGATCCCCTCGGGTCGTCCCTGCAGCTCCAGCCCTTCCCATGCCAGGGCCACCCTTCCAGGGCCTCCTCCACTCTCTGGTGGTGCCGTTCCGCCCGGTTGGAGCCCCTGGAGTTGCCCCTAGTCGCCGTCGTCTTCATCTCCGATGACCGCTGCTCTCTGCCTCCACTGGAGAGGTTGTTTCCGACGTCGTCCGACCACCCCTAGCCACTCTACGGGTATGGGCAGGTGCGCCTCCGTCTCCTCTATCGACCCCCCCTCTCGTTTTCACCCAAGAACCCTCACCGCCGGCGTGCGCTCCGGTGAAGCCCCGCCACTCCCTGTTTCCCTCTCCCCCTCCACCTCACCTGACTGGAGGGGCCCGCTAGACAGCCACTCTGTACGCGCGCGAAGTGGTACGAGTGGTGGCGCCCTGGGCTTTTACGCCTTCGACGTCACCCTCCCCAGCCTGTTAAATTTTAATTCAAATTTCATTTAAATCCAGAGAACTTCAAACAGCCACAACTTTTTATCTATAAGTCCAAATGCATTGATTCTTTTTGCATTGTGTTCTTTGTCCAAAAATCTAGCAGCTCACCAAAGATGGGATTTCCCCCTGCTGTCTAGATTTTCTGGTGATTTTCAGAAGGTTTCTTGATGTTTTCTTTTTTGTGTTTGTATTCATTTTCAGAAGAGCAGGCTTGTCTTGAGGATCACCAGGAGGCTTGTCAACCTCATCTGCACTAAGGCAAGCCACAACAACATTTTCATAGTGCCACTACAATATTTGTGATTTTCCTACTTGAACAAATGATTATTCATGCATTTAACTTCTTAATATGTTAATTATATTATGTTAGATGCTTGTTATAGTAAATATGCTTGATTTACAGAAAGTTTGAAGTGAACCTAGTTGACAAGCTAACAAGGATTTAGTTATGAGTAATGAGAAGATAATATGGTTATGAAGATAAATAATTAGTGAGATTATTTTTGCATGATGAAAAATGATAAATTTGCTAGGAAAGATTCAGGTTAAAGTGAGTTGTTGTTTGACCTTAACCAGAGGAGTATCATGAGTTGTTGTTTTCTCAGTGAGAGCGTAGTTGACTCAGTTATTTTCGTTGATATGTGATGCATATGTTGGTGATGCATGTCATGGCATTGTTACGCCGGTTACTTTCACTTTAAGTTGAACCTGATAATAACTCAACTTGAATATGTTGTTGACCGGGTCATGGTGCCACTGAATCGAGTCTTTCCCAGTGCAACCACATTTGCCGGTATGGGACGGCCTTTACTCATTTCGTTGTCATGCCTTTTGTCGGTGCCTCCATCTAGGGAAGGTTATGAGCGTGCTGTACCCTGGCCCGGTAAGCAAGCATAACCTTGTGAGCCTGTTGTTAAGTTTTGGTACCGGGTCCCAGTGTGGATCGTGGCCATGACGGTGGTTGTTGTGTCTTTGGTAGACATGGGGCCACCCAAGACTAGCCCGATGGGGATTGAGTCGGAGTGGCCGAGAGAGTGCCATGGCAATGGAGTGGTTCCGTCGGAATGCCGTTGGTCCACCGGAATGGGAGTGTGAGGCCATGGGTTCCGTGGTGTGGGTCCAATGCGCTACCTCTGCAGAGTGTATTAATCTATCGATAGCCGAGTCCACGGTTAAGGACACGCTCGAAAGTAGGTCACACCATGGGTCAACAATTAATGCATTTTGCACACTAAGTATGAAGTTTGCATTGTGGTGGTGGCAGAAAGGCCATCATGTTGAGTTGGACCAGATGTGGTCATGGTTGTGATCGCCGTAAGGATCACGGGCCATTTATTGGTCGTGGTTATGATCGTCGTAAGGATCATGGGCCATTTAACGGTCGTGGTTGTGATCGCCGTAAGGATCACGGGCCATTTATTGGTCGTAGTTGTGATCGCTGTAAGGGTCACGGGCCATTTATTGGTCGTGGTTGTGATCGCCGTAAGGATCACGAGATTGTCTCTGGGTTTGACATGTTTGTGATCCGGAAACGGTCACGTTTGGTAAGCCAGTCCGAGGGACGATTATCACAAGAGCATGGTCACAACATGTTGGATATATTGTTGCATTGTTATTAATTGGTTAATTGTCATGATATTGTTTGTCATTATGTTTATGTTTGTTGTGAGCTTGCAAGTACATTGTGTCATGCCAGATTTCAGGAAAGTCCTGTTGGAGAGGAGAGCTGTCCGAGTCTAGATCGTGTCCACATCGGTGTCCCTGTGCTATGGAGTTCCGCTACGACATTGTTCCGCTGCCATGTAGTTGTCATGATCGAGGCCCCTTTATGTTCATTAAATAATGTACATATTGTTCAGCCGCACCGTGTGTGCCACTTGGCCTCGCTAACTATTGTAATATAAACTCTGATCCGCTAGCATCAATAAAGCGGTTGTTTTCTGTACCAAGTTGTTGTGTGTTGCCAGAAGATAAGGTCTCTGGGCTGGCAATGCATGGCAAACAGGTTGCTCTGAGCCGGGGTGCCACAACGCTTGGTATCAGAGTCGCACTGACTGTAGGCCAAGCTAGACTACGACGAGTTAACCGGATGCTAGATACGAGTTCTAGTTGAGTGCCGGTAGTATTTGTAGCTGGTTGTTGCATTGCATGCATTGATTTTATTTTTATGCTAACCTGCTAATGGTTGTGAGTGTAGATGGCTCCGGTGCTGTATTCGTGCCAGTTGTAGCTGATGCCGTACACGTCGCTGCATCTCCTTCGTAATGTGTGGTGAGGGAGTCCTGGATTAGGGGGTGTCCGGATGGCCAGACTATGACCTTTGGCCGGACTCCCGGACTATGAAGATGCAAGATTGGAGACTTCGTCCCGTGTCCGGATAGGACTTTCCTTGGCGTGCAAGGCAAGCTTGGCGATACGATATGAAGATCTCCTCCCATTGTAACCGACTCTGTGTAACCCTAGCCCTCTTCGGTGTCTATATAAACCGGAGAGTTTTAGTCCGTAGGACGAACAACAATCATACCATAGGCTAGCTTCTAGGGTTTAGCCTCTCTGATCTCGTGGTAGATCAACTCTTGTACTACCCATATCATCAATATTAATCAAGCAGGAGTAGGGTATTACCTCCATCGAGAGGGCCCAAACCTGGGTAAAAACATCGTGTCCCTTGTCTCCTGTTACCATCCGCCTAGACGCACAGTTCGGGACCCCCTACCCGAGATCCGCCGGTTTTGACACCGACATTGGTGCTTTCATTGAGAGTTCCTCTATGCTGTCACCTTTAGGCTCGATGGATTCTTCGATCATTAACCACGACGAGGTCCAGGGTGAGACATTTCTCCCCGGACAGATCTTCGTGTTCGGCGGCTTTGCACTGCGGGCCAATTCGCTTGGCCATCTGGAGCAGATCGAAAGCTACGCCCCTGGCCATCAGGTCAGATTTGGAAGCTTAAACTACACGGCTGACATCCGCGGGGACTTGATCTTCGACGGATTCGAGCCACGGCTGAGCGCGCCGCACTATCACGACGGGCACGATCTAACTCTGCTGCCGGACAGCGCTCAGAGCGCCGCTCAGGTGTCCGCTCCGACCCTTAGCTCGGAGCCGACCTCGCCAATCGGGGACGAACGGTTGGACGCCGCCCCAGAAGCTGCAATCTCTATGGCGATCGAGCCGAATACCAGCCTAGTCATTTGTGAGGCATGTGACTCCAAGGTGTCGGACTCCTTTCCGGACTCCGGATCTTCCACACCCCTTCTGATCAAACCCCATTGGGCTCCGATCATGGAGTTCACCGCCGCGGACGTCTTTCAGCACTCTCCCTTTGGCGGCATCCTGAATTCACTGAAGTCCCTCTCTTTGTCAGGAGAGCCCTGGCCGGACTACGGTCAGCAAGGTTGGGATGCGGACGATGAAGAAATTCGAAACCCACCCACCACCCACTTTGTAGACACTGTCGACAATTTAACCGAGATGCTCGACTTCGACTCCGAAGACATCGACGGTATGGACGCCGATGAAGGAGAAGAGCAAGAACCAGCACCTATAGGGCACTGGAAAGCCACCTTGTCATATGACATATACATGGTGGACACCCCAAAACCAGGGAATGGCGATGAAAAAACGGAGGATGACCCCTCCAAGAAGCAACCTAAGCGTCGACGTCAGCGGCGCCGCTCTAAATCCTGCCAAAGCAAAAACGATGAGTCCGGCACTGGAGATAACAACACCCCGGACAGTGCTGAAGACAACCCCCTCTAGCAGGATTCAGCGCAGGAGGATGGAGAAGCCAGCCCTCATGAGAGAGCGGCAGACAGGGAGGTCGAGGACGACAATTACATGCCTCCCTCCGAAGACGAGGCAAGCCTCCCCATTCATGCCAGAGGATCCTGCCGAACAAGAGCGTTTCAAACGCAGGCTTATGGCCACGGCAAGCTGCCTCAAGAAAAAACAGCAGCAGCTTAGAGCTGACCAAGATTTGCTAGCCGACAGATGGACTGAAGTCCTGGCGGCCGAAGAATATAAACTCGAACGCCCCTCCAAGAGCTACCCAAAGCGCAGACTGCTACCCCAAGTAGAGGAGGAAGCAACTAAACCCACATCACCAACGTATGATGCGGCCGATCGGCCACCCCGTGGCCAACAGAGAGGCTTTTTGGCCCTCAACTCAAGGCGCACCCCGGCGCCGCTCAAAAAATACCAGAGCACGGGGAAACGCACCAGACCTGCGGGCCATATTGGAGGATAAGGCAAGGCAAACAAGATCAATCTATGGATCACGTGGGCGCCCCATGTCACGTCACTATAACCGTCACGCCAGATATGACAAATACGGCCAGGCCGAACACAACAGACAAAGCTCATCTGAGCTACGTCGCGATATAGCCCAGTACAGGGGTGCCGCACACCCACTATGCTTCACAGACGAAGTAATGGATCATCAAAGCCCCGAGGGTTTCAAACCCGTAAACATTGAATCATACGATGGCACAACAGATCCTGCGGTATGGATCGAGGATTATCTCCTTCATATCCACATGGCCCGTGGTGATGATCTACACGCCATCAAATACCTCCCGCTCAAGCTTAAAGGACCAGCTCGACATTGGCTTAACAGCCTGCCAGCAGAGTCAATTAGTTGCTGGGAGGACCTGGAATCCGCATTCCTTGACAACTTACAGGGCACTTATGTGCGACCACCAGACGCCGATGACCTAAGCCACATAATCCAGCAGCCAGAAGAATCGGCCAGACAATTCTGGACGCGGTTCCTAACCAAGAAAAATCAAATAGTTGACTGTCCGGACGCAGAGGCTCTTGCAGCCTTCAGGCACAACATCCGAGACGAATGGCTTGCCCGACACCTAGGACAAGAAAAGCCAAAATCTATGACAGCCCTCACGACACTCATGACCCGCTTTTGCGCGGGAGAAGACAGCTGGCTAGCTCGTAGCAATAACATCACCAAGAGCCCTGGTAACTCAGATACCAAGGACAACAATGGCAGGTCACGTCGTAATAAGCACAAGCACCGCATTAACGGTGATAATACTGAGGATACGACAGTTAATGCCGGATTCAGAGGCTCTAAACCCGGTCAGCGGAAGAAACCATTCAAAAGAAATCCTCCGAACGCATCCAGTTTAGACCGGATACTCGATCGCTCGTGCTAGATACACGGCACCCCTGAACAACCAGCCAATCACACCAACATGGATTGTTGGTTGTTCAAGCAGGCAGGCAAGTTAAGTGCCGAAAACAGAGATAAGGGGCTGCATAGCGATGACGAGGAGGAGCCCCGGCCGCCGAACAACAGAGGACAGAAGGGCTTCCCCCCACAAGTGCGGACGGTGAACATGATATATGCAACCCATATCCCCAAAAGGGAGCGGAAGCGTGCTCTCAAGGACGTCTATGCGTTGGAGCCAGTCGCCCCAAAGTTCAACCCATGGTCCTCCTGCCCGATCATTTTTGATCGAAGGGACCACCCCACTAGCATTCGTCACGGCGGATTTGCTGCATTGGTCCTAGACCCAATCATTGACGAATTTCACCTAACTAGAGTCCTCATGGATGGCGGCAGCAGCCTGAACCTGCTTTATCAGGATACAGTGCGAAAAATGGGTACAGATCCCTCAAGAATTAAACCCACAAAGACAACCTTTAAAGGCGTCATACCAGGTGTAGAAGCTAGTTGTACAGGCTCAGTTACACTCGAAGTGGTCCTCGGGTCCCCGGATAATTTCCGAAGCGAAGAGTTAATCTTCGACACAGTCCCGTTCGGCAGTGGCTATCACGCCCTGCTCGGACGAACCGCATTCGCAAAATTTAATGCGGTGCCGCACTATGCATATCTCAAGCTCAAGATGCCAGGTCCTCACGGAGTCATTATGGTCAATGGAAACACCGAACGCTCTCTCCGAACAGAGGAGCACACGGCGGCCCTGGCGGCGGAAGTATAAAGTAGCCTCTCAAGGAAATTCTCCAATCCGGCTGTTAAACGTCCGGAAAACGTCAAGCGCGCCCGAAGTAACCTACAACAAAATCGGCTGGCACGTTCCGAGCAAGCATAGCAGTGCGGCCCCAACCCCAGCCCTCGCGAGATTGCGATAGCGGTACCACGCGTACATAACTACACTCTAGAAATACCATGGGCATAAGGGGAGGGGCACAACCACGGCACGCCCAGAATGCGGCTCAACCACACTAGGGGCTCCCGATTTTGCCGTTTCTTTTTTTATACTTTCAGGACCCAACTATTCGGAAGGCCTGTCCGGCAATACACTCGCCGAATACACGATGCAACAGCCAGGGAGACAACAAGCCACGTCAAATGTCCAGGTGGTCTCTATAACGAGCTAAATACCTGTCTTACTTAAAGTCTCGCAGCTTACCCTTGGAGGGGGAAAATGTCAAATAATCCCATCTCTTGCTTATCGCACTATTTGTATCGTTCTGCTTTCATAGCAGCCCTTTAAATAACAATACATAGCTCTTGTCTATTATTTCATTCATTTTTTATATAAATATGTTAAGTCATGACATTATGCAACCGTACACTTTGGTACGGCCAATACACCAGGGGCTTACGTACCCCATAATACGGTGTGAGAAGACCGAACACTCTCATGAGTGCGGCACCCCGAACTTATGGCACTATATGCATCGGCTCCGAATCATGTCTTGGGTAAATAGTTGGGTTTGCCCGGATCCCATGTTTTGGTACCTTACGTTCCGCAATGTTGGCTAAGGTAGCACTGGGAGAACTACTGCGATTGTGCCCCGGTTGAGCTGGGTTAACACCTCAGTAGAGAAAGCTAAAACTGACCGTCATGATAGGGCAAGAGACCGGTCGCTGTTCGAGAGGTTTTTCGAGTCCCTAAAGACTTATGCCACTTAGAGCGAGGAGCTGGATTTATCCGGCCTAGGCGTGGATAGTGCCCCAAACTCGATCTTCCGAATACTAGGGGCTTCGCCGAAATTTAAAATTATAGAATTCTATGGCTAAGTGAGAGTGATAAAGCATTATAAGTCCGACGGCCTTGTTCGTTGTGCTGAGTGCCTCCCTAGATGGACCCAAAAATGGGAACAAGAGCGCTCAGGTTTATCCCGAACACCCCAGCACTCGTGGCATGGGGGTAGAAGCCGACGACTTGCATCTCTCAGATTTAATAAACGGCCGCACAGAAGGTAATATTTTAAATTCAAAAAGTGTTGCTTAGCACATATGAACAAGTTTTCAGCGCACAGGATAAACACGAGCGAGTTTATTCAAAATTACATCCCTGGTACATTCATTCGCTACAAGACGGGCACCCTTCAGGACGCCCTCATAATACATTTCGGGCTTGCGATGCTCCTTCCCCTCCGGTGGCCCATCCTTCACTAGCTTCTCAGCATCCAGCTTGCCCCAGTGCACTTTAGCACGGGCAAAAGCCCTGCGGGCGCCCTCGATGCACACGAAGCACTTGATGACTTCAAGTCATGGACAGGCATCCACCAGCCGCCGCACCAGCCCAAAGTAGCTCAAAGGCATGACCTCCCCTGGCCACAGCCGGCCTATCAGGCCCTTCATGGCCTATTCGGCTGCCTTATGAAGCTCGACCAGCTGCTTCAGCTGGTCGCTCAGGGGCACCGGGTGTCCGGCCTCGGCATACTGGAACCAGAACACCTTCTCGGTCGAGCTACCTTCCTTGGCCCGGTAGAATGCGGCGACGTTGGATACACTGCGAGGCAGATCTGCAAATGCTCCTGGAGAGCTCCGGATTCGGGTAAGTAACAGGTAATTTACTTTCATGTGCTTGCTTTGCATAAAGAATGCCTTACCCGTTGCAATCTTTTTCATCGCTTCAATCTCCTGGAGGGCTTTTTGGGCTTCGGCCTTTGCAGATTTGGCAAGTGCCGAGGCAAACTCGGAGTCTCGAGTCTTCGAGTCAAGCTCTAAACTCTCATGTTTCTTCACGAGAGCATCGAGCTCTTGCCGCACCTCCGCCACCAGTGCCTCCTGCTTGTCTTGCTCGGTGCGCTACACGGCCGCATTGTCTTTGGCCTTGGACAGCGCTTCCTTCAGGGTCGCCACCTGGGATGTGGCCCCTGCAACATTCACGTTGGTCCTGTCATTATTTGCAACCAAGTATTTTTTTTATATACTCACATAAGGTGTTACACACCTTCCTTGTCCTCGAGTTGCTTCTTGGCACGGTCGAGCTCGTTCTTGGACCGCTCGAGGCTCTACTTCAATGCATCGACCTCCGCAGTCAGTGTGGCAGAGGTCAGCAGCGCAGCCTGCATTCCCATATTGACATATTTATGTTAGACTCCTGCGTATATCTTTTAAGATCCTCAGTCTGACTTTTCTTTTCGAACACCAAACTGAGCATCAGGGGCTACTGTCTATGCGGTAACATTTTTACATGTTTTAAGTACATACCTCAAAGCCTGTTAGCAGGCTGGTATAGGCTTCTTCCAGCCCGCTCTTGGCGGACTGAACCTTCTGAATCACCGCACTCATAACAGTGCGGTGCTCCTCGTCAATGGAGGCGGCATTAAGCACCTCCAGCAAATTGTCCGGCGCCTCTGGTTGGACGGAGGCCGCCGGCGTCGTAGGCTTGCCCTTCTTGCGAAGGGGCCGCCTGCCGGACTCCGGAACCACTGAAGGTTCCGGAGCGGTGTCCGGCCTAGGGCCGTACTTAGATCCCTCTGGGGTTGCGTCCCCTTTGGGCCTGAAATCTGGGAGGTCACCTTGCGGCGCCTCCAGGACCACCTCCTCCTGGTTCAGTCCCTTTCGGGACTCCACCTCGACATCGTCTGTAGGGCGAGGGGAGGAGGCCGTCGGGAGTGAAGCGCTATTCACATCTGACGAATCCAGGGAGCCGCTCGATGAATCGCCGAGCTGGGACTTGGGCGGGCTGCATTATTGAATTCGGCATCAGAAGGTACTGTACAGTAGAGGAACGCCATAAGCTATTCTGGTATCAGGATACTTATGATTTTGCCAGGGGCTTGACTCTGGATGGCCATTCCTCTCCGCCGTCTTCGGTGTCAGAGGCGTAGTCCAGTAGAAGGGTCTTCCCCTTCTTGGACCCTCCGACCTCCCTAGTTGGGGCGGCCTTACTTTTCTTTCCTCCCTCCGCTGGAGGGGGAGAGGCTTCTTCTTCCTCCTCTTCGTCTTCAGAGGCGGAGGATGCTTCAGGGTCGTCGGGCGATGAATCCGACACCACCAGGCGTCGGGAGCTCTTTCGAGTCCCCGTGGCCTTCTTCTTGGCCTTCTTCTCCGGCACCACGTGAGGTGCAAGAACCAGCAGCTTCGTTAAGCGTGCATCTGCCGGGCCTTCGGGCAAAGGGGCCAGATAGTCAAACTATTCGGATGTCCTCTTCCAGTCCTGTTAAAGGAGCGGGAGTTTAGATTCTGCATGGAGTCCAACTATGAAAATCAAGTGTCCTGTAAAGGATAAAAGCAAGCTTACTTCGGTGGCTTGGCGCTTAGCACAGAGTCCACGATCCTCGGTGATGGGAGGGGAGACCTCGGAGCTCTTGAATAGCACCTTCCAGGCGTCCTCGTGATTTGTGTCGAAAAGCCGGGACAAAGTCTGGTGCTGGGCTGGGTCGAACTCCCACAAGTTGAAGGCCCGTCGTTGACACGGGAGGATCCGGCGGAAGAGCATGACCTGGACTACGTTGACAAGTTTAACCTTATTGTTCACCAGGTCTTGGACACAGGTTTGGAGTCCGGTCACCTCTTCCGGATTATCCCACAATAGGCCCGTCTCTTTCCATGAGGTGAGCCGCGTGGGGATGCCAGATCGGAATTCGGGAGCCGTTGCCGATTCAGGGTCACGCCGCTCGGTGATGTAGAACCACCCCGATTGCCACCCTTTGATGGTTTCCACGAAGGCGCCCTCGAGCCATGTAACGTTGGCTATCTTGCCCACCAGGGCGCCTCCGCACTCCGCTTGTCGGCCGCCCAAGACCTTCGGCTTGACGCTCGAGTCCCTAGTTCTGGTATGACCTAGGCTAGCTAGTCATTGTGCATCATGTTTAAATCCCATTTAAATTTGAAATGAGGATTTGTGAAACCCTCAGAATCATTTTTGGAAATGACCCAGATAAAAAAATTGCTCCAAAAAGGTCCAAGAAAATGCTCATGTTGCTCTCTGAAAATATTGGACAGAGAAAAAAATCAAACCAATATTTTTAGGACCTCATAAGTATTTATTTTGGGCAATTGGAATTAATGCAGTAATTAATTGCTTTGGATATATATTGTTATATATATAATATTGTCCAAAAATTATGCCATTTATAAAGGAGCCCTGGAATAATATAACTAGCTTCTATAAAAATTGGCATAAGAAAATAAAATGATTTAGTATTTTTATTAAATCAAAAGAAATGTCAGAAAAATAGAAAAAGAAAACAAAGAAATGGAAAACCTACCTGGACTTACCTGCAGCCCTGTGCAGCCCAGCGGCCTAGCAGGCCGGCCCAGCCAGCAGGCGGCCCAGCCCGCCTCCTCCTCTGTCGTCTTCTCCCCCTCGCCAAGCAGCTGCGTGCCCGCGCCACAGCCGGCCGCGGCCACGCGCCCGGCCACCTCCTGCTTCTCCCTCTAGTCGCCCTGGACGCCCTGGAACGTCGCCACGCGCCGCCCCGGTCCTCTTCCACTCTCTCTCGCTCTCCCTCCTCCCTTGGACATCTCTCTCTCTCACGGCCGAACGCCACCGACGCCACCGCTCGCCGTTGCCGCGGCCACTGCCTCCCCCTCGTCCCTCCATCGTGTCCACGAGCTCCGCCACGGCTCCCTCGTCCTCTCCGTCAAGCCACAAGAAGCCGGAGCGCCCCGTGGAGCCGTCGCCGTCGCCTTCATCACCTCCGGCCGCTGCAGATCGCCATCGCCGCTTCGTCGTCTCCAGTGCGTCCCCGGCCACAACGAGCAGCCCTGAAAGTCCGCCGTGAGCCCTGCTTCTTCTCCCCTCTCTCCCCTGGTCGCGCTCGCGCTCTAGATGTCGTCTCCACCATGGCCGAACCTTCGCCGCCGCCGAGCTCGCCGTCGACGCAGCTCCGGTGACCATTTGGTCACCCCGGCGAGTCCAACAAGCTCGTAAGGCCCCATAGAGCATCCCTAGCGCTTTGCTTCGCTCGTCTTCGAGCTCCAAACGCGCTCTCATGCACGACCGAACTCCGACGGCCGCAACCAAGCTCGCCGCCACCGACTCCGGCCATCCCAGGCCCAGCCACGGCCACCGTCCGATGCGCCATCGAGTTGGCTCTCCAACGCGCCTAGCCGCGCGTCATTTGGGGCACCACAGAGGAAACCCGGGGCACAAGTACGCCGCGGATCTCGCCAGCGACTAACCGCCGGCGGGTTTGACTTGTTTGACCTGGGGTTTGACCCCCCCAGGGTCACTGACGCGTGGGCCATGCCCCTGTTTAGTTTAGGTGTTAGTTTAGTTAGCGCTAATTAACTCAGTTAATTAGTTGTCTCTCTGACAAGTGGGCCCCAGCGCCACTAATCTTTTAATTAGGATTAAACTAACCCCTGTTTAACCCCCTGTCACTGACGTGTGGACCCCACATGTTAGGGTTGACCTGGTTAGCACCGTTGACTTGCTGACGCAGGCATGACATTATGCTGACGCAGTTATATATTTTCTGGAATTAAAATAAATCAGGAAATTCCAAAAAATGATTTAAACTTCAAAAAATATAGAAATTCAACCGTAGCTCAGATTGAAATAATTTATATATGAAAAATTATCAGAAAAATGCAATCTATCCATCTATACCAGTTTCATGCATGATAAAACAACTTATACTTGCTGTATAGGTGAAGCACATGATTGGCATTTATAAGAGCTTATTTTGGAGTTGCATTTGAACCTTTGGTTCAAATGGACTTCATTCAAATTGAATACTAGTTGCATTAGCTCAAACAGCATCACATCTACATGCCATGTTCATGCATCATATTGTTGCATATGATTGTGTATTGATTGCCGGCACCGTTCCTTCTCGATAGGTCCTGCTCCGGAGACGTTCCAGAGTACCTGTCTGTGAAGCAGTGCCTCCCTTGTTGTTTTACCAGGCAAGAAAAACCCCTTGTTCATTCCGATAAAATCCTACTCTCTCGCTCCTGCTCTCAGTTATTGCATTAGGACAACAACGATTCATCTGCTACTTTGTGCTGCGGTAGTTGAACCCATTCCTCTGCATGACCTGTCATTGCCACAGTAAATAGTTGAAACCCACTAGCATGTGTAGGAGTTGATTGAGCCATGTTGTGTTCCTACCATGCTATGCCTGCTATTGCTTAGAGTGTGTCAGGTCTGATTCATTGGGAATGAATTGGAGTGCAGTGTTCTATGTTCTGATGCTGAGAGTGAAGTGTGTGAACACGTTTTGTTAAAGGTAGCGGTGAGAGGCCATGTAGGAGTACATTGTGGGTTGTCTCACTGGAACCGTCCTTAAGCACTGAGTTCTATGTATGTTGTCCAATGACTCGATACTACCACACATTGGGCTCCGGGCGCTCCAAGCCCTCTCGACTTATTAACCGACTTGATCTCTGTCCAGGAGTCGCAACTAGTTTCTGGTGTTTATAGGTAGTGCTATTTTTCTACCGAGTGGCACCCGGCAGGGTGGGCTTGGGACAGACTAGGCACAGGTAGCACGGTGTACCAAGTGGCACCCGGATGGTGGGCTTGGGAACCCTGCTCACATCGTTTGGGGCCGTGAGTGACACCTCGGCCGGATCTCCTTGCGGATGGAACCCGAATAGGCGATAAACTTGGATTAGAGTCTTGTGTGGTTAGTCAGGTCGTGGCCGACACCCTCGCCAGGCTTCCGCTTGAAGGTTGCCGAGATACATGACGTGTACATGGCGGTAAGTGGCGAGAGCGTGTGTGAAGAAGTACACCCCTGCAGGGTTAACATGGTCTATTTGAATAGCCGGGTCCGCGGTTATGGACTTCTTGGATGCTTACATGGTACATAGACAACTTGAAGTGGATACTCTAAAATGCTCAAGACAAGTGTGAGTGCTATGGATGGCCTTCTCGTAGGGAGACGGGGATGGATCCATAGTAGTGTATTGTGTGGTGATTAGTGGACTCGTGTGCGCCATATCACCTCAAGAGTTTCTGGTAGTCATAGAACAGGATAGCCATAGAGTCAAAGCTGGCTTGCTGCAACTAAACCCCACATTACCTTCTTGATACAAATGCATGTATGATAGGTCTGATGTAAGTCTTGCTGAGTACCTTTGTACTCATGTTGCTTTATTTATGTTTTTGCAGCGGAGACTTCGGTCTTACTAGTGTTCTCGTGGACTTCGACGAGTAGCTTGTACCTCAGATACGATCTTGATCGGATGTTGTAGATAGTCAGGCTCTTCAGCCTTTTTCATTTGTAGATGTCTGTACCCAGACATGTAATGCTTCCGCTTGATGCTTGTATGCTCTGTATGATGGGTCCTGTGACCCCTGTTTGCAATAAATGCTATGTTGGCTCTTCTGAGCCTTTATCTATATGAGTTGTTGAGTTATGCTGTGATGCCATGTTGTACGGCACATACATGCATGTTATGCATACGTGTAATGTGTATTGCTATGTGTGGGATCTGACTATCTTGTTGTTTATCCTTATTAGCCTCTCTTACCGGGAAATGTCTCCTAGTGCTTCCACCGAGCCATGGTAGCGTGCTACTGCTCCGGAACACTTAGGCTGGCCGGCATGTGTCCTTCTTCGTTCCTGTGTCTGTCCCTTCGGGGAAATGTCACGCGATGAATACCGGAGTCTTGTTAGCCCGCTACAGCCCGGTTCACCGGAGTCCTGTTAGCCCAGTGCTACAGCCTGGATTCACTCGCTGATGACCGACACGTTCGATGCTGGGTCATGTATGCCTGTCCCTGTAAGTTAGTGCCACTTTGGGTTCACAACTAGCCATGTCAGCCCGGGTTCTCTGTCATATGGATGCTAGCGACACTATCATATACGTGTGCCAAAAGGCGCAAACGGTCCCGGGCATGGTAAGGCGACACCCGTGGGAATACCGTGCGTGAGGCCGCAAAGTGATATGAGGTGTTACATGCTAGATCGATGTGACTTAGGATCGGGGTCCTGACAATGGTGGAGGCCATCCATCTACCTCCCGCTCCGGACATGATTGGAGAAGGTTGAGGCGGGAAGTGCGGACTTGGGCGCTGGAGCTCGAGTGCGCAGGAATGGATAAGCAAAGGAGGAAGAAGGCGTAGATGGAAAGGGTGGATCCTTATACCCTTATATGGGCGGCCAAAACTATGAGCCCTCACCAGCCTAATAAAACTCGCTTATCTCCCAAGCGCCGCGGTTAATGGCGCGGTTGGGTTACCCACACCCATATTGATGAGAATCCCGGAATAAGGGGACACGATCTCTGCTTTGACAAGAAGTGCCAAGGAAACCGCCTTGCTAAACACGCTAAGGTGGGACAGTAAAACGAAACGAATAAAGGCTTGGCCGTGGTGTGATGTCACGCTACGGAATACGTCAGCAGATTAGATTTGTGCAGATATTATTCTCTCTACGGTGGTATGTGGAACTTATTTTGCAGAGTCGGACACTATCCTTGTGTTCAACATCTTCTATAAGGTATTCGGAGGAGGAACCCGCCTTGCAATGCCGAAGACAAATTTGCGCGCCGGACTCGTCGTCATTGAAGCCTGGTTCAGGGGCAACTGAGGGAGTCCTGGATTAGGGGCTGTCCGGGTGGCCGGACTATGACCTTTGGCCGGACTCCCGGACTATGAAGATGCAAGATTGAAGACTTTGTCCCGTGTCCGGATAGGACTTTCCTTGGCGTGGAAGGCAAGCTTGGCGATACGATATGAAGATCTCCTCCCATTGTAACCGACTCTGTGTAACCCTAGCCCTCTCCGGTGTCTATATAAACCGGAGAGTTTTAGTCTGTAGGACGAATAACAATCATACCATAGGCTAGCTTCTAGGGTTTAGCCTCTCTGACCTCGTGGTAGATCAACTCTTGTACTACCCATATCATCAATATTAATCAAGCAGGAGTAGGGTTTTACCTCCATCGAGAGGGCCCAAACCTGGGTAAAAACATCATGTCCCTTGTCTCCTGTTACCATCCGCCTAGACGCACAGTTCGGGACCCCCTACCCGAGATCCGCCGGTTTTGACACCGACATGTGGAGTCGGCTGTACCCCCACGGTGACGACCCAGCCTATCGTGTGTACCGGGAGCGTCTAGCTAACTCAGTGTATGAGTATCACGCCGTGGTTACTCTATGCACTAGTTCCGATTCCATCACTTACACTCGTACCTCTCGGAGCGGTTACGCTTCTACCGATTCTCAGGCCGTCCAGTTTGCTGCATTCGAGGTACTTGTTGAGTTCCGCTACAACAAGTTCCAGATGCAGAACCACCCAGGTTTCTACTACTATCCTTCTCTGCACGATAATGGTCGTGTCTGTTTCCCTGTCATTGATCCAGAGTCTGATAGTGTTGCTAGCCACCTTTCTCGCTATATCACTGCTAGCTATCTTCTGATCTACGAGCTGGCTCGAGAGCTGAGTCGTGCCCGTAGTGCTTTAGCCTCTGCTAGATCAGTCACTACTCCAGCATCTGTAGGATTTACTCCCTATATTCCTGCCAGTTCTAGTTCCCTTGTTTCCCCGGTTACTCCTCCGAGTAGCTCGGGCACCGTGATAGTGAGTCCACTTAGTGCTCCTGCTGAGTGAGTTTCACTTCTCGCCACTCCTGTAGCCCCGATGATTCACCCTCCACCTACCCCGGAGGAAGAGCCCTCGAGGCAGCGTCGTCGTGTCACCTTTAACCCTGAGGTCTCAGTTAAACCCATCAGTTCAGGATTCGAGTCTGTTTCAGGAGAGGACCCCGCAGCACCAGCAGAGTAGTAGAGTTTCCGAGTATTCGCAGTCGTCAGGATGGAGTACGGATGTAGTCGTACGGGTGATGATGTTTCGTTTCTTGTATGAGAGTAGTTGAACCTGGTATGTTGTTATCTTTCATGTATGAGTCTATGTATAATTATGTTGGAACTCTATGTTATTCGCCGTATTTTCTTTGCCTTTTCGGTTTTTCTTGGGCTTTTGTTGCTGGCTTTCCTCCCATTTATTTGATGCTTCTCATCTCAGTTGCTTTGCCTTGGGAGAAATCATATTAGGACGACGCGGGGAGGCAGCAGTAGCAACATTCGCGAGGGTTCTCCTATTCGTCGTTCTGCACGATACGCAGGACACTCACCCGAGCCGCACGTTCCACCACCGCCTCCACCGCCAAATCCACCCTCCACCGATCAAATTCTGCGTATGTTTGAGGAAAGACGGAATAATGATCTGATTGAAATATTAAGAAGTTTTCAAGCGGTGGTTGGACAGAATGGGAATCAGCCCGATCATCACTCCAAGCTATAAGATTTTCACAGGACCAAGCCTCCCAGTTTCAGTCAGACCATTGATCCCTTGGATGCAGATGATTGGTTGAGAACTATGGAGAATAAACTTGAGATTTCTCATTCTGAAGAAGGAGATAAGGTTCCATTTGCAACACATTATCTTGAAGGCGCTGCTGCCATATGGTGGGAAAATGAAAGAGCCATGTGGTCCGCTGATGAAGAAATTACCTGGTCAGGATTCAAGGAACGATTCCGGAAATATCATATCCCTACGGGAATTATGAAGACTAAGCAGCGTGAATTTCTAGCGCTCCTCCAAGGAAGTCAGTCTGTGGGTGAATATTTGCAAAAATTAAATCATCTGTCACGTTACTCCCTATATGACGTGGCCACTGAAGAAAGAAAGATTGACATGTTTCTTAGTGGATTAAACCCGCAACTCCGGTGTACTCTCAGTATGTTCGATTTCCCAGACTTCCAAACCCCGGTGAACAAGATTTTCATTGCTGAAAGAGAGCACAAGCTTGTATCGGATAATAAGTCTGCCAACAACGATCACAAGTGCAAGTTTGAGCCAAGGAAGGAAATACAACCAGTGCAGAAGGCTCGTACCTGGCAACAGGCTCAGGTAGAATACAAGCCCATTTGGCATCAAAATGTTAACAAGACCACCACTCAAGTCAAGAATGTCGTAACCAACCCAATGCAAGGGGAGCATCTGTGCAGCAATTCTTGTTTCAGTTGTGGGTAAACCGGACATTATGCCAAACAGTGTCCCAAGAACAACCAGACGAATGCTATATTCAGGCCACAAGTCCATTGCATGGAGGCATGCCCAAACCAGCATAACATCACGGGATACGTTCATCACATCTCCGCCGATGAAGCCCAAGAGAACCCCAAAATTGTCATTGGTATGTTCTCTGTTAATAACATACCTGTAGTGATTTTATTTGACTCTGGGGCTTCCCACTCTTTTATTTCTCGGAGTTTTGTTGCTCAAAACAAATTTCCTTGTTTGCTTTTGGGCAAGAATATGCTGGTACAAACCCCGGGATATCTAATCAGAAGTAATCTAGTCTGCTACAATCTGGAAGTCAATATCAACAGAGTCTGTTTTCCAACTTCCTTGATACTTATTGAGTCTGATAAGTTGTATGTTATCTTGGGTATGAATTGGCTGACTCAGTATCAAGTGTGCATAAATTGTGCGACCCGAGAAGTCACTTTGACCAGCCAAGAAGGGCAGACTACAAAATTTTATGCTCGCAGAAGCATACCCTCAAAGGAAATGGTCTTCACAGTAGTGGCTGAATTGGAATTAATTCTGTTGGTTAGCGAGTTTCCTGATGTATTTCCAGAAGAACTACCAGGCATGCCACCTGATCGAGAGCTTGAGTTTGCAATAGATCTTGTGCCCGGGACCACACCAATGCACAAGAAGTATTACCGAATGCCTTCATCGGAATTAGTGGAGCTAAAGAAACAGCTTGATGAAATGCTCCAGAAAGGATATATCCGTCCCAGCTCTTCACCATGGGGATCACCTGCTATCTTCGTGGACAAGAAAGATGGCAGCCTGCGCATGTGTGTGGATTATTGTCAGCTGAATGATGTCACAATCAAAAACAAATATCCACTACCCAGAATTGATGACCTGTTTGATCAGCTCAGTGGGGCCAAGGTATTCTCCAAGATTGATTTTACGGACTGGATACTATCAGCTCAAGATTAAAAAGGATGATATTCCTAAGACCGCATTCACCACTCGATACTGTCTTTATGAATATACAGTTATGTCTTTTGGCCTCACCAACGCCCCTGCCTTCTTCATGCATATGATGAACAAAGTATTCATGGACTTCCTCGATAAGTTCGTGGTAGTCTTTGTTGACACACGAACACGTCACGTGTACCCTCGACGCCGGGGGTGATGCACCGCAGCTCACGTCGAAGGAGACCCGACCGACAGCGCGATACGCAAGACAGTCGGCGGGTGCTTTTGCAGACCCGAAACCCCGCGCACCCGGGAGGGACCCCGTCAGGGATTGCGGCGGCTATGGGCTGCCCTAGGTCGATTCGCTCGCCCCTAGAGCCCCGGGATTCGCAGATCTCAACAAAGAACAGCGAAGAACGAGAGAGAAAAACGGTGGAGAGATAAAACGTAGATAAAAAAGTAGTATATTGATTTGTTCGATTGTGTGTTGTTCAATCGGCCGTCACCCCCAACATATATAAGAGGCGGCTGGACTTCCCGTACAAGTAAAGGATTCATCTAGGCTTTCCTTACAAGAAAAATTACAACAATTCGCGTCCTAGAGTCCTAGTTCTATTTCAACTCGGATTCAGTCTGAATCTGGCCCAACTTCTGTCTTCCTCCTTGTGCAGGCCGCCGAGCCTCCATATGACCTCCGATCAAGATGGCCCAAATACCAAACTTGTGCGCCTCGACGATACGAACAACTCTCATGTTGATCACTTTTTCAAATAAGGCCATCTTGAATACTTTTCGAGGTCGTCTTTACCTTCCAGTCGGACTCGGTCTTGCGGTAGACTGAATTATCCGAGTCTTGTAGTAAATTTGCAGGCCATATACTATCTCTGATGACGATGACTCCAAAACCAAAGTTTAACGTTTTGATGATACGCACAACTTCTGTATTGAACACTTCTTCATCCGAGACCATCTTGATAGACTTTTGGGCACATGTTCAGTTTCACTCGGATTTGAGCTCATCCACTCGGATATTAGAGTCTTTTACTCGGATGGTCCGACTGGACTTTTTCACTCGGATGACTATATTTTCACTCGAAAGACAATCTTTTACTCGGATGATGACCACATTTTCAGTCGGAAGATAATCTTTTACTCGATCGACCTTTTACTCGATCGGTAGGTTTTCACTCAACCTTTTACTCGATCGGTAGGTTTTCACTTGACCTTTTACTCGATCGGTGGGTTTTCACTTGACCTTTTACTCGATCGGTAGGTTTTCACTCGACCGGTGAGTTTTCACTTGACCTTTTACTCGATCGGTAGGTTTTCACTCGACCGGTGAGTTTTCACTCGACCTTTTACTCGATCGGTAGGTTTTCACTCGACCTTTTACTCGATCGGTAGGTTTTCACTCGACCGGTGAGTTTTCACTCGACCAAAAACATAGCCTGAACTTGATTTGTCTCCCCAAGTCTCATATGACCTCGGATTGAGACGAATTATATGTGAAAATCGATCGGCTCGACGAGACAAAACTTTCTCGTGTTGAAGTTTTTTCAATTAAAGGCCGTCTTGAGGGCTGAATTGCTCACGCATTGCATCAGACACTCATCAACATGTGTCTGATGTCAAGCGTAATATTTTGGTCTCTGGCCTGTCCAGACCGTATTGACTATAACTTTTGCATATGAACTCGGATTGAGATGATTTATATATGAGAATCAATTGTCTTGACGAGACGAAGACAATTCCTTTAGAGCACTCCTTCATCTGAGTTCATATTGAGGGCGTAATCGGCCGAAAAGCACTCAGAACATTAAATTTTGTCACTCGGAGTATAGCTTCGGCCACTGAGATGAGGTCGAATGGCGATAGCCTAAACATCAAAGTTGTTCCACTCGACGATACGAAACTTTCTCATGCTGAAAACCCTTTCACTCTGTATATTGCCAAAATCAGTTGTCAACACATGCCCCCCTGTTTTTCGGCAAAGCTTGCATGCCGAAAAATAATATGCATAATGTTCATTCTAAGGACGATGTCAACACTCCATCGGCCATTTATTTTTCTCAGGGCGATAATTATGTATCGGCCATATTTGTGCTAAGGGCGATAATCGTATATCGGCCATTGCCTACTTAGGCTTCCTGCCATACACTCGGGTGGTACTTTTTCAAATATTTGCCATTGAGAGCTCGAGGTAACAAGGCCCCTTGTATTGATTCCACCAAATATGAATTTCCGGGAACAACTCTTGTAATCCTAAAAGGACCTTCCCAACTTGGAGACCACTTCACAAATTTTCTATCTCTTGAACCAATTGGCAGAATCACTTTCCAGACGAGATCACCAACTTGAAAATTCTTCAACTTGACTTTCTTATTGTAAGCTCTTGCCACCCTCAACTTATCTCTCTCTATGGCCTTTAAAGCAACCAAATGTTTATCGGCAACCTCATCAATATTGTCCATCATTAGGTTATAAAAGTCTACCGCCGATAAATTATTTTGTTTGGCTATTCTCAAAGCATTCAAATTTACTTCTACTGGTAAAACGGCCTCTTGACCATATACTAGCTCATATGGAGTTACCTTCGTAGCACCATGCCTTGAAATTCTATGTGCCCATAAAGCTTCAGACAACAACTCATGCCACCTCCTCGGATTATCCTCAATCTTCTTCTTGATGAGCTTGATTAAGATTTTATTGCTAGACTCGGCTTGTCCATTAGCTTGGGCATAATATGGAGAGGAATTGAGCAAATTTATATTATAAGATTCGGCAAACTCTCTGACTTGGTGTGACATAAAAGATGAACCTTGATCTGTAGTTAATGTTTGAGGAATACCGAATCTATGAATAATGTGTTCGGTTATGAATTGGATTACCTCCGTATGTGTCATGTTCTTGAGAGGTACTGCTTCGGACCATTTAGTGAAATAATCAGTTGCCACCAACACGAACCGATGCCCCTTTGAGGAAGATGGATGAATTTGCCCAATAAAGTCTAAACCCCATCCTCTGAAAGGCCACGGCTTGATAATAGGATGCAACATAGCAGCAGGAGCCAATTGAATATCACCAAATTTTTGACAAGCTTCACACCCTTTATAATATCTGAAGCAATCATTAATCATGGTCGGCCAATAAAACCCAGCACGTCGTAATAACCATTTCATCTTGGGAGCCGACTGGTGAGTACCACAAATGCCATCATGTACCTCTCCCATAGCAACTCTTGCTTGGTCCTCATCCAAGCATTTTAAAAGAACACCATCAACTGTTCGGCGATAAAGGTCATCATCCCTCATAGTATATTTAAAAGCTATACGCCGAACAGCCCTGTCCACCCTTTCACTCGGATTGCACAAGTAATCAACAATGGGCTTTCTCCAGTCGGAATTATCACCTGCACTAGATTTTTTGTTAATGGCCGAATCAGTGGGTTCAGGTTCGGCCTCTCCCATATTGGCAAGACAGGACATCGGTCTTTGAGAGATATGAAACATGCCATGATTAACATGATATCCAGATGCTTGCTGTGCCAACTCATTTGCTTTCCAGTTGTCATGTCTAGATATATGTGCAATGCTAAAACAATCCAAAGTAGAAATTATATCTAGACATTTATCAAGATAAACATTAAGTGATTCGTCAAAACACTGAAAGATTCTAGATATTTGCTGCACTACTAGTAACGAATCACCGTAAGCCTCAATATGTGTAACACCTATAGCAAGTAACATCTCTAGACCGAATAACAATGCTTCATATTCGGCTTGATTGTTTGTGCAAAAATATTCTAAGCGGCATGAGGCTTCAAAAACAGCACCATGAGGAGATATATAAACAATACCAACACCTTGGCCATTGCTACAAACTGAACCATCAAAATACAATCTCCATGGCACTAATGAAACAAGGTTCATATCAACATCATGCTTGTCATTAATCCGATGTTCAACAATGAAATTAGCAACAATTTGGCCTTTCATGGATTTTAGAGATTCATAAGCCAAATCATACTCAATCAAAGTATAAGCCCACTTGCCAATTCTACCACTAAGAATTGGCCTATGCAACATGTACTTAATGACATCGGTTTGACAAGCTACTACACAAGCACTCGGCACTAGGTAATGTCTCAATTTTGTGCAAGCGTAATATAAGCATAGACATAGTTTTTCAATAAATGCATACCTTGTCTCGGCGTCCAATAAACGTCTGCTCAAATATGTAATGGCATGCTCTTTTCCTTCGGTATCTTGAGTCAAAACAGCACCAATAACACCTTCCTCTGCTGCGATATAAAGTTTGAAAGGCTCTCTATGCTTGGGTGCTTTCATCACCGGAGGAGTGCACAAATAATTCTTGATCATATCAAAGGCTTCTTGCTGTTTTGCCCCCCAAGTGAAATCAACATCATTCTTTAACCGAAGGATAGGAGTAAATGCATCAACTTTCCCTGACAGATTAGCTATGAACCTTCTCAAATAATTGACTTTGCCAAGGAACTTTTGCATATCTTTCTTGCATGTTGGAGCCTCCACTTTCTGTATGGCCTCTATCTTTTTGGGATCGATTTCGATGCCATCTTCATGAATAATGAAACCCAAAAATTTGCCAGCTGACACGCCGAATGCACACTTCAAAGGATTCATCTTCAGTCCATACTTTTTCATCCTTTCAAAAGCTAAACGCAAATCGGCCAAGTGGGATTCAAAAGCATCCGATTTGACAACAATATCATCAATATAAACTTCAAGTATGACACCGAGTAAATCATGAAAAATCAAATTCATAGCCCTTTGATATGTGGCCCCAGCATTTTTCAATCTGAATGTCATCACTGTCCACTCGAATAAACCAAGGAAACCAGGACACCGGAAAGCTGTTTTGTACATGTCCTCTTCGGCCATAAAAATTTGATTGTATCCGGCATTACCATCTAGAAAGCTAATAACCTTATGTCCAGAAGCATCATTAATAAGCATATCGGCTATTGGCATGGGATACTCATCTTTGGGTGTAGCCCTATTCACATCTCTGAAGTCAATGCACACCCTCAACTTGCCGGATCCCTTCTTCTCCACTGGGACAATGTTAGAAATCCACTCGGCATACCTGCAAGGTCGAATGAATTTAGCTTCAAGCAGTCGACCGATCTCTTCCTTGATCCGGTCATATGTTTTCGGATTAAACTTTCTGGCCGACTGTTTATAAGGTCTAAAACCGGCCTTTATAGGCAACCGATGCTCCACTAGCTCTCGGCTCAACCCTCGCATCTCATGATATTCCCATGCAAAGCAACAAACATATTCTTTCAATAGCTCGATTAATTTAGCTTTACAATCGGCTTTCAAATTTTTGTTTATAAATGTCGGTCGACTGACTGATCCATCTCCGATATCTACCTCTTCTAACGGATCGGCTGATGTAAAACCTTGTCCAAGTTTATCCATGTCATCCAACTCCTCAATAGACTCATACATATCGTTCTCGCTGGACCGATATTTTGCAAGACGTTTTTGTAACCACTCGGAACTAGGATCCATTTAAACATATCATACCTTGGAGCCGATTGCATTCAGTCGGCTTTAAAGACACGGGCACAAAACCATTCTTGGTCGCGCTGAGAAAATCAAACTCTGATAAGTCACGTCCCGTCAAGCAAGTAGCATTGGGATGTTGCCAATCCACCGATGCATCGGCCAAAGCAACACAGACCGAGTTATCCGCATGAATGACTTCCACTTCATCATCAACCCACTGAATCAAAAACTGGTGCATAGTGGACGGCACGCACTGGTTTGCATGAACCCAATCACGGCCTAGTATAACATTGTAGTTACCTTGCACCTCAGCGACAAAGAATGCAGTAGCCAAAGTTTTGCTTCCGGCTGTAAGCTCCACATACATTACACCTTTGGCTTCAGTTTTCTCTTTGCCTTCAAACCCGTTGAGCACCATATTGGTCTTGATCAATTCTTCATCAGGCAAATCCAATTTCTTGAAGACCGAATAGGGCATAAGATTTACCACAGCACCACCATCAACAAGCATCCGAGTGAGCGGCGACCCATTGATATGACCTCTGAGATATAATGGTTTCAGATGCTTTACTGGTTCTTTTGGCTTCTCGAATATTGCATTTTTAGGACCAAAATCCAGCTGAGCAACTTCCCCTTCCTCATCTACAGCACGAAACTCAGCAGGTAAGTAATACACCATATTGATATCCATACCTTCATGAACCGGTGTAGATTCATAGTCCACCATATCAGCCTCTTCTTCAAGCGGATCGACCGATTCTGAAATCTGGTCGAGTGAAGGAGAAGTAAGAAGTGTTGCAGACGATGTAATAGCTGTCGCATCGTCCTCTTTGGATGGTGTAGGCACTTCTGTGATAGATGTAGAAGCTGATGTATCTTGTATTTGTTTTGGCCTCCACATTTGTTTTGCTGGAACCATGGGCCGAGTGTCATTGAACAACTTATCTCTTTGCTTCTCGGCCTCCTGTTCTGCCATCTCTTGACTCCTTAACCTCTGTAGTTTCCTCTTCTGTGTCTTTGTTAGCCCTGGAGGACACCACTTTGGCTGAGTGTATTTAGGATCTCTCGTTTTTACTCGGCTGGTGCTTGCTTCATGGTCATTAGCCGAGTGCTTTGGCTCGATAGAAAGTATCGGCTCAGTCGGATTGCTATGCACAATAGGCTGCTGTATGGCAAATGTTTCGGTGCCCAAGATAAGTGAGTCGACATCCATTTTCTCCTTGCCTTTTCCCGACTCAACTGCTGCAACACTTGGTGACTTAACACGCCATTCTTTCCGACTTTCCAGATGCATGAAATTTCCACTCGGGCGCACCTTTTTACTTGGATGAAATCCACTCGGATTGATGTCACTCGGATGGTATCCACTCGGATGGAACTCAGTCGGATGGAATCTACTTGGCCACATTTTCTCACTTGGATAGCTTCCACCAGGGTGCATTCTTACACTAGGATATTTTCCACTCGGTTGCATATTTTGACCAGCCGACTGATAGTCACCGATGTTCAGTCGACCATTATATGAGTAATCAAGTCGATTCCACACAGATTGCCTCCGCTCTTCTGAAAACTGCGCCCTTGGTCCACTCGGTTTCACATACTGACTGAACATATCATTCGATGGTGACCTTGGTCGCTTCAAGTCTGGTGGCCGGTTAGAGCTGGAACCAGCCGACTGATTAGCATATTTGGACAGCAACATATCAAAAGTTGGCTTGATCCGCTTGCGTTGTACTTTAGCTTCATTCCTCTTCCATTTGCCAACTTCTGGACTCTTGGGCTTGACAAATTTAACTCGAGTGTCCTGCTGCACCTGTGTTTGCCCCCCGAGTGTAGGATTCTTGATGGTGATCTTGATCACTTCCTTGCCATCGGGTTGCTTATCAAGCACAACATGTCTCCCCAAGACCTTGTCACCCTCCTTGTCTTTCCTGGGCTCACCAACAATGACATTAGCTTTATTAGCAGATTCGGCTACCTCCGGCCGAATGAGCAGCTTCTTCCCTTCTAAATCCATTGTGTTCATTGGATAGGGCTGTTTATCAACTTGCATCTCAGAAAAGTTCAATCGTCCATCATTAATGGCCGATTGTATCTGTCGTCGAAAAACATTGCAATCGTTAGTAGCATGAGAAAAAGAATTATGATATTTGCAATAAGCACGCCGTTTCAGCTCTTCAAACGGCGGTAAAGTATGAGATATTCTAATAATCTTAGCCTGCAGCAAAGTATCAAATATTCTATCACACTTAGCAATGTTAAAAGTAAACTTCATATCTTCATCACGATTCTTATGAATCGGTTTCAGATCATTGCAAGTAAAGGGTTTGGCCTTAGATGGCCAAACAAATTCAGTAGCAAAAACATCACCCTCATTGTCCAAGTGATCACTATCATATTCCACCATATTCATCTTTGGACGATCGGCTTTGTAGCTATGCACTTCTTTGAGATCTTTGCTTCGGCTTTCCTGAGCCAAAGCCCTTTGTAAGACTTGGTTAATATTTAAGAACTCATAGCCTTCTAACTTTTCTCTAATGGGAGTTCTCAAACCACTCAGCACTAGGTCTGCCAAGTCTCTCTCAGTTATCACCAAACTAAAACATCGGTTTTTCGTTTCTCTGAATCTCTTGATGTAATCGGAGACCGATTCATCATGCTTCTGTTTAACCGATGTTAGATGTGACAACTTGAGCTCATTGTCGCCGCTGTAAAAGTGATCATGAAATTTCTGCTCTAGCTGCGACCAAACTCGAATGGAACCATGTGGTAAAGAAGAAAACCATGAAAATGCGGTACCAGTTAATGATAAAGGAAATAAACGCACTTTCAACTAATTTAGTGAACCTGCTTCACCTAATTGTGCTAAGTATTGACTAACATGCTCCCATGTGGTTTTTGTGCCATCTCCATTGAACTTAACAAAATCTGGAACTTTATATCCTGGAGGGCACTGGATGGCATCAAAGTACTCGGGGTACGGCTTTTGGTAAATCCGATTCCGAGGTAACTCAACCCCAAAATTCTCTCGAAGCATCTTAGCCATCTCCTCTCTAAGATTAGCTAGACCATCATCCATACTGGACGATGAAGCTTGTGGCAGTGGCATAGGAGGAGTATGATTACTAGCTGTAGGTAGGAATTGTGGCAGGTATGTCGACCCATAATTTGCTAGTGGTCGAGTGGTTGTAGCTGTAGGTAAGGTTGGGTTCGGCGTTGCCACCGAACCTGGCATGCTCATAATAGGATTAATGGGTGCAGCCACAATCTGATTTGTTTGGGTAGGATAATAAGCCATCGGCACGGGAGGCGCCGATGCAATAGGTAAAGCCTGATTAGGGTTTTGCACACTAGCAGCTACACCATCATTACCACTAGTCGATTGAGATGTATTCTTCTGAGCATTAGTATTTTCTATGAAAGTTTGATAGACTAGATTGTTACCATCAGCAATACGACTTTCAATCTCAGCCCACTGCTCAGGAGAAAAGGTAGTACTCACAGAAGGTTTAACCTGCTCGGCTTGAAGAGGAGGGAACTTGATTTCTTCAATCAGAGTGATGTTGCCTTGGCGATCCTTCTTGAACTTTGCAAGGAACTCCTGCAAATCCTTCTCTTCGCGCGCCTTCTTGTACTCCTCATAGACTTGGCGATGATCAGCCGATATCTCATCAAGACTGGGCTTAATGATGTTATCGGCGTCTACCTCGGATGGCTTGGGAAGATCGGACATGGTGGATGATGATGATTGATCCTCTTCCCCAGCGGAGTCGCCAAAAAGTGTGTTGACACACGAACACATCACGTGTACCCTCGACGCCGGGGGTGATGCACCACAGCTCACGTCGAAGGAGACAAGACCGACAGCGCGATACGCAAGACAGTCGGCGGGTGCTTTTGCAGACCCGAAACCCCGCGCACCCGGGAGGGACCCCGTCAGGGATTGCGGCGGCTATGGGCTGCCCTAGGTCGATTCGCTCGCCCCTAGAGCCCCGGGATTCGCAGATCTCGACAAAGAACAGCGAAGAACGAGAGAGAAAAACGGTGGAGAGATAAAACGTAGATAAAAAAGTAGTATATTGATTTGTTCGATTGTGTGTTGTTCAATCGGCCGTCACCCCAAACATATATAAGAGGCGGCTGGACTTCCCGTACAAGTAAAGGATTCATCTAGGCTTTCCTTACAAGAAAAATTACAACAATTCGCGTCCTAGAGTCCTAGTTCTATTTCAACTCGGATTCAGTCTGAATCTGGCCCAACTTCTGTCTTCCTCCTTGTGCAGGCCGCCGAGACTCCATATGACCTCCGATCAAGATGGCCCAAATACCAAACTTGTGCGCCTCGACGATACGAACAACTCTCATGTTGATCACTTTTTCAAATAAGGCCATCTTGAATACTTTTCGAGGTCGTCTTTACCTTCCAGTCGGACTCGGTCTTGCGGTAGACTGAATTATCCGAGTCTTGTAGTAAATTTGCAGGCCATATACTATCTCTGATGACGATGACTCCAAAACCAAAGTTTAACGTTTTGATGATACGCACAACTTCTGTATTGAACACTTCTTCATCCGAGACCATCTTGATAGACTTTTGGGCACATGTTCAGTTTCACTCGGATTTGAGCTCATCCACTCGGATATTAGAGTCTTTTACTCGGATGGTCCGACTGGACTTTTTCACTCGGATGACTATATTTTCACTCGGAAGACAATCTTTCACTCGGATGATGACCACATTTTCAGTCGGAAGATAATCTTTTACTCGATCGACCTTTTACTCGATCGGTAGGTTTTCACTCGACCTTTTACTCGATCGGTAGGTTTTCACTTGACCTTTTACTCGATCGGTGGGTTTTCACTTGACCTTTTACTCGATCGGTAGGTTTTCACTCGACCGGTGAGTTTTCACTTGACCTTTTACTCGATCGGTAGGTTTTCACTCGACCGGTGAGTTTTCACTCGACCTTTTACTCGATCGGTAGGTTTTCACTCGACCTTTTACTCGATCGGTAGGTTTTCACTCGACCGGTGAGTTTTCACTCGACCTTTTACTCGATCGGTAGGTTTTCACTCGACCTTTTACTCGATCGGTAGGTTTTCACTCGACCAAAAACATAGCCTGAACTTGATTTGTCTCCCCAAGTCTCATATGACCTCGGATTGAGATGAATTATATGTGAAAATCGATCGGCTCGACGAGACGAAACTTTCTCGTGTTGAAGTTTTTTCAATTAAAGGCCGTCTTGAGGGCTGAATTGCTCACGCATTGCATCAGACACTCATCAACATGTGTCTGATGTCAAGCGTAATATTTTGGTCTCTGGCCTGTCCAGACCGTATTGACTATAACTTTTGCATATGAACTCGGATTGAGATGATTTATATATGAGAATCAATTGTCTTGACGAGACGAAGACAATTCCTTTAGAGCACTCCTTCATCTGAGTTCATATTGAGGGCGTAATCGGCTGAAAAGCACTCAGAACATTAAATTTTGTCACTCGGAGTATAGCTTCGGCCACTGAGATGAGGTCGAATGGCGATAGCCTAAACATCAAAGTTGTTCCACTCGACGATACGAAACTTTCTCATGCGGAAAACCCTTTCACTCTGTATATTGCCAAAATCAGTTGTCAACAGTCTTCATCGATGATATACTTATTTAGTTAAGTAGTGAAGGAGAACACAAAGAACACCTTCGAGCAGTGTTACAATGACTCCGTGAACATCAGTTATATGCAAAATTCAGTAAATGTGAGTTCTGGCTCAAGCAAGTTGGATTTCTTGGACATGTGCTATCCGCCGAAGGTATAGCCATGGACCCGAGCAAAGTAAAGGATGTACTCGATTGGTTGCCACCCACAACCGTATCTCATATCCGGAGTTTTCTTGGATTAGCCGGATATTACCGTTGTTTCATTGAAGGGTTCTCCAAGATTGCTAAACCCATGATAGAGCTGCTCAAGAAGGATAAGAAGTTTGAATGGAATGAGGACTGTGAGAAAAGTTTCAATGAGTTAAAGAAACGACTGACAACTGCTCCGGTATTGACTCTTCCAGATATCTACCGTAGTTTTGATGTGTATTGCGACACTTCCAGGCAAGGATTGTGATACGTACTTATGCAAGACGGCAAGGTAGTAGCTTACGCCTCACGACAGCTATGACCCCATGAGGGAAATTGTCCTACTCATGATTTGGAGTTGGCCGCGGTGGTTCATGCTTTAAAAATTTGGAGACACTATCTCATCGGAAAAAGGTGCCAAATTTTTACCGATCACAAAAGCCTCAAGCATATATTTACTCAGCCAGATTTAAATCTCCATCAACGAAGATGGCTTGAGTTAGTCAAGGATTATGACCTTGGAATAAATTACCACCCGGGTAAGGCCAATGTGGTTGCCGATGCGCTCAGTCGAAAGCCCGTCAATTTAAATGTCATATTGTAATCCTTGCCTCCTGAACTTCAAGAAGAGATTGCTCAGCTCAACCTGGTCATAGTTGAGGCTGGCCTTGCTAATATTTTGGAAGTTACCCCCACCCTCGAGGAAGAGGTCCGCAAGGCCCAGCCAGATGACACTGATATGCAGAAACGTGCCAAGCATATGGTGGCAAGTCAGACTTCCGAATTCTCGAAGGATCAGTTCGGTACCCTCCGATTCCGGGGAAGGATTTGTGTGCCCAATCAAGCAAATATAAGGCAGAAGATCCTGTCAGAAGCCCACGAATCCTCGTATTCAATTCACCCCGGAGGTACAAAAATGTATGAAGACCTTCGACAAATATTCTGGTGGGAAGGAATGAAGAAAGGCATTGCCTATTTCGTGGCCTGTTGCGACATATGCAACAAAGTGAAGGCAGAACATCAGAAGCCAGCCGGACTTCTCCAACCGCTGCCAGTATCACAATCGAAATGGGATGATGTCTGTATGGATTTCATCACAGGACTACCTAAGACCCGACGGGGCAATGATGCAATCTGGGTCATAGTGGATACATCAACCAAGATAGCCCACTTTATCCCGATCAGAACCACATATCGATCAGACGAGCTTGCACAATTGTATGTATCCAGAATAGTCAGTCTGCATGGAGTACCCTGAACCATCACTTCTGACCAAGGTTCACTTTTTACCTCCGCTTTTTGGTCCCGTCTCCATCAAGCCTTGGGGACAACATTGAAATACAGTACCGCATATCATCCTCAAACTAATGGACAGACAGATAGAGCACTATTGGGACGCAAAGCTTTCGCCCGCTTTAAGGCAATACCACATTACACGTCTCTTATACTTACAATGCCCGATCCACGCGGCATAATCTCATTAAAAAGTAACTCCGAGTGTTCCTCGACCGCGGAGAGCGTGGGGCTACCTTGACAGCCACTCTGACCTTGCAGGTCAAGGCCCCTAAAAACAGGTCATTCAGACCCCGGACACGGTTAGGCGAGTCCGGCATAATTAAACAAGGGGCTTCCCAGCCGCATACCCCCTTTATAAGGGGCCGCGCGTATAAATGATGAGAGCCAATAACGCTCAACTTTCTTCATCTTTCAAATTATACTTTATTTTAATACAACCTTCGCACAATATTTCTTAGAAACTAAGTCCTTCTCTTTTACAGATGAAGCACGTGCTACACCCGTCCAGGATATGGCACAACGGAGACACAGGCGCAGACGTGCAGCAGGGACCCGTTGCAAGGATTCTTTTCAGATTAAGACCCTGCGTAAACCTTTCTTACTGTCTCTTGTTGATACACATCCCCCGGTTTCCTACCATAGCCGAGGGGGAGGCTGGCATTTTGGCATTGGCCGCGTCAGAAGTTCCCGCCTGTACCTGGACACTAGGGGCTTAGGGCATTGTTCTGCCCGATATCATAAAGACCGAACACCTCAGGGAGTGTTCGGCGTCTCGAGTTAGGCCTTATATGCATCAGCTCCGAATCATGTCTTTGGTCAAATGTTGGGTTTGCCTGGTTCCTGTGTTTTGCTGCCTTACGTTCCGTATCATCGGCTAACGCGGCACCAGGAGAACTACTATGATTGTGCCCCGGTTCGGCCGGGCGAGCACCTCAGTAGAGAAAGCCGAAAAATGACTGTCATGATATAGCGAGAGACTGGTCAACCACTCGATCGACCATTGGAATGTTTAGAATTCCTCCGCTTTGACGAAGGATCGCTTCCCGGTCAAGCACATACGCGCCCCGAGTTCGGAGAAGAGCGGTGCCGCCAGGGGCTATATAGTAGCCCCACATTCGAGCTCCTATGGCTAAGTGAAAGTGATAAAGCATTATAGTCCGGTTGCCTAGTTTGCTAGACTATCACCTCCTTAAAAGGACCAAGACGTTGGATTAAGTGTGAAAAAGCGCTTTTCTTTTTGCAAACACCCCCGCACCATGTGCGTGGGGGCTGAAGCCAAAGACTGCCATCTTTCATATTATACATACATATACGGCCGCACAGGAGATAGTTCAATACTTGAACACACAAGTATAAAAAGCTATTGCATTATAAACATGATCTCAAAAATCATACATGTCATTCAAACATAACATTTTTCGAGCACTGCGACTCTATTAAACGAGCGCCCTGCAGGACTTCCTCAAAATAGTGCTCGGTGGGGAATCAGCTTTTGTCCGGACCCCGGGATGCAACAGCGGTGGCATCCATCTCCGCCCAGTATGTCTTACTACGGGCGAGAGCCATCCGTGCACCTTCTATACACGCCGACCGCTTCATCGCCCCAATATGCGGCACCGCCCCAAGGAATTGCTGCAACAAGCCAAAATAACTCTTCGGCTTGGGCCTTCCCGGCCACAGATGAGCGACCACATCCGTCATGGCAAGTCCGGACAATCTATTCAGCTCAGCCCACTCAACCAGCCGATCACTCAATGGAAGTGGACACTCCGGACTATGGAATTGAGACCAGAAAAGCTCTTCCATTTCATGATCCTTCTGGCTTCGGAAGTGCACGACTGCGTCCGCCGCACTCGCTGCCAAGTCCAGATAAGGATCCTCCGCACCGTACAATCAGCCCAGCTGAGCATACTTCGGATCCGTGAACTTCCTACGCAGCATAAAGGGCTTTCCAGCCAAAATGTCTGCGATCTGACGCAGTTCCTCCTTCATAGCCCGCATCGCACTACGGGCATCCTTGGCTTCGGCGTCGGCCTTCTTCAGGTCCTCTTGCTCCGCTCGGCGTTCTCTTTCAAGAACCTCCTGGCGGTCGGTAGCAACTTTTAATTTCGCGGCCATTCTGGCCATCTCCTCCCTGCTTCGGCAGTGAGCAGCCTTCTCAACTTCTAGCTCTTCCGCTGCCTTCGAGGCAGCCGCCTCGCTTTTTCTGGCTTGCTCCATGGCCCGAGCAAGTTCTGCTCGAAGGTCTTCCACAGCAGCAGCACCATCTGCATCAAGCATACAAATTGTAAGGAATGGGCGTCAGCTCCCTTACTAGGCGACCGCGGAGCAACCACATACCTTGTGACTTATCAAGTCGTTTATTGACCAGTGAGATGTCTGCATCCGCAATGTCGAGTTGCCTCTTCAGCTCGGCAAATCCATCAGTCCGGCTGGCCACCGAACATTCCGCCACCTGCATAGGAAAGGCGACATTCTATAACTGAGATTATGATCCTTGGCACGCTATCGCTTTCGACAGCATCCCAAGTCTCAGGGGCTACTATCTATATAGGGCGCACTTCATGTGCAAAACTGTCAAAAGGTATGTCATTTTTTGCATACCTCAAACCCGTCAGCAAGCTTTCGACGGCCTCATACAACCCGCTCTCGGCGGACGAGATCCTTTCAATCACCGTACTCATTAATGTGCGGTGATCTTCCGAGATAGACGCCCTCTTAAGCAAATCCTGCAGCTCCACCGGCCGTACTCCAATGGGTGCCGAACTCTCTGGCCCCGCCGGACTCGGGGAGACCCTCCGTGACGACACCTCAGGTCGTCCTCCTCGCACGATGGGGAGGCAGATGGAGGCGTTTCACTCTCCATCATCTCCGGACGAAGGTCTCCCGAAGATGAGCTGTGCTGAGACGGGCTGAGATCCGAACTACAAAGATGAAAACTTCGGTTACCCTTAGAAATTAAGCAGGGGTGTCCACTATTACAAAATTCCCCCTTTTTTACTTACGGCTCGCTGGAGGGCTGATTCCTTCGAGGAGACAGTATGGCCGGGGCTCTTCCTGGCACAGGACCTTCCGGTACAGATTTCTTTCCCCGCTTTGAGGCCTTGGCCTCCGGGTCTTCGGAAGCTATCCTCTTCTCCCCCTGGAAGGAGGGACTCTTGATTCCTCCCTTACTGAAAGCCTCCTTGGCATAGGTGGTAGTTCCCCTGTGCCCCCCTTCGCCCTCCTCCGAAGGTGCAACCTCCAACATTTTGATTAACACGGGATCCTGCATGGTCTCAGGGAGGGGGGCCGGACACCATATTAGTTTTGCTTGCGCTATCCACTCCTGTCCAAGGGATAGATGGTCAAAAGGCAAACCCACGATAAATAGATGAACAATGTGTCCAGACACAGGGCTACTTACTTGAGTATCCGGGCGATTGCAGCTTAGGCCAGCGTCCTCGGTCAAGTCCGGACGCATCTCTTGCGATCCAAAGAACAGTTTGTACATCTCCGCGGGTGTCGAACCCATAAAGTGTTGAAGAGCTCGTGGCCCCTCCGGATTAAATTCCCACAGGCGGAGGGGGCGACGTTTGCAAGGCAGTAGGCACCGGATCAGCATAACCTGTACCACTGCAACTAGATTGATCTCCCTTTCTTGGAGGCCTCGAATCCGGTCCTGCAACAGGGGTACGTCTTTGGATGGCCCCCAGTCACGCGCCTTGTTGACCCATGATGTCAACTGTTGTGGAGGGCCCGAGCGGAAGACGGGCGGCGACCTCTGCCTGCTGCCCCTGGGAGCGGTGATATAGAACCACTCCTGTTGCCACAAGCAGAGCTCCTCCTGAAAGGAGCCCTCGGGCCATGGAGCATCGGCCCTCTTGCTTATGACCGCCCCTCTGCACTCTGCATGACGCCCCTCAATCATCTTCGGCTCCACATTGAAGGTTTTGAGCCACAAGCCGAAGTGAGGGGTAGTGCGGAGGAAGGCTTCGCAAACGACAATAAACGATGAGATGTGGAGGATGGACTCCGGAGCCAAGTCATGGAATTCCAGCCCATAGTAAAACATGAGCCCCCTCACGAAGGGGTCCATCGGGAAGCCTAAACCCCGACGGAGGTGAGACACGAACACAACGCTCTCGCCGGGCTTGGGAGTAGGAATAACTTGCCCTCGGGCAGGCAACCTATGTGAAATCTCGTAGGTCAAGTACCTGGCGTCTCTCAGCTTTAACACGTCTTCTTCCGTGACGGAAGATGGCATCCACCGGCCCCGTAGGTCGGAGCCGGACATTGTCGAAGATCGAAGGTACCCGAATCTGGAGCCCTGGGTGTTGGAACTCGGGGGCGAGGGGCGGATTCGATTGAGGATTGAAGAAAAAGAACTAGCCTTGGTCTCATTATAAAGAGGAAGAATACCGAGAGTCGTCCCCGTGACCATTTGGAACCCGCCTTCGATGGAGGGGGCGTGGTAATGGGCGCGGTTGGGTTACCCACGCCCGTATTTATGGGAATCCCGGAATAAGGGGAACACGATCTCTGCTTCGACAAGACGTGCCAAGGAAACCGCTTCGCTAAACGCGCTGAGGTGGTACAATAAAAACAATTTAAGTAAAGGCTTGGTAGTGGTGTGATGTCACACCATCAAATACGTCAGCAGATTGAACTTGTGTAAATATTATTCTCTCTACGGTGGTATGTGGAAATTATTTTTGCAGAGCCGGACACTATCCTGGTGTTCACAATCTTCTATAAATTATTCGGAGGAGGAACCCGCCTTGCAATGTCGAAGACAATATGCGCGCCGGACTCGTCGTCATTGAAGCCTGGTTCAGGGGCTACTGAGGGAGTCCTGGACTAGGGGGTGTCCGGATAGCCGAACTATCATCATCGGCCGGACTCCAAGACTATGAAGATACAAGATTGAAGACTTCGTCCCGTGTCCGGATGGGACTTTCCTTGGCGTGGAAGGCAAGCTTGGCGATACGGATATGTAGATCTCCTACCATTGTAACCGACTCTGTGTAACCCTAGCCCTCTCAGGTGTCTATATAAACCGGATGGCTTTAGTCCATAGGACGAACAACAATCATACCATAGGCTAGCTTCTAGGGTTTAGCCTCATTGATCTCGTGGTAGATCTACTCTTGTAACACACATCATCAATATTAATCAAGCAGGACGTAGGGTTTTACCTCCATCAAGAGGGCCCGAACCTGGGTAAAACATCGTGTCCCTTGTCTCCTGTTACCATCCGCCTAGACGCACAGTTCGGGACCCCCTACCCGAGATCCACCGGTTTTGACACCGACAATGAGCATTACCGAGAGGGCCCAGAGATACCTCTCCGATACACAGAGTGACAAATCCTAATCTTGACCTATGACAACCCAAAAAACACCTTCGGAGACACCTGCAGAGCATCTTTATAATCACCCAGTTATGTTGTGACATTTGATAGCACACAAGGTGTTCCGTCGGTATTCGGCAGTTGCATAATCTCATAGTCTGAGGAACATGTATAAGTCATGAAGAAAGCAGTAGCAATGAAGATGTAACGAAAATAATGTGAAGCTAACTGATGGGTCTTGTCCATCACATCATTCTCCTAATGATGTGATCTCGTTCATCAAATGACAACACATGACTATGGTTAGGAAAGATAACCATCTTTGATTAACGAGCTAGTCAAGTAGAGCCATACTAGGGACACTATGTTTTGTCTATGTATTCACACATGCACTAAGTTTCTGGTTAATACAATTCTAGCATGAATAATAAACATTTATCATGATATGAGTAAGTATAAACAACAATTTTATTATTGCCTCTAGGGCATATTTCCTCCAGTCTCCCACTTGCACTAGAGTCAATAATCTAGATTACATAGTAATGATTCTAACACCCATGGAGTCTTGGTGTTGATCATGTTTTGCTCGTGGAAGAGGCTTAACCAACAGGTCTGCAACATTTAGGTCCATATGTAATTTGAAAATCTCTATGTCTCCCTCCGTGACTTGATGCCGGATGGAATTGAAGCGTCTCTTGATGTGTTTGGTTCTCTTGTGAAATCTGGATTCCATTGCCAAGGCAATTGCAACAGTATTGTCACAAAAGATTTTCAATAGACCCGATGCACTAGGTATAACACCTAGATCGGATATGAACTCCTTCATCCAGACTCCTTCATTTGCTGCTTCCGAAGCAGCTATGTACTCCGCTTCACACGTAGATCCCGCCACGACGCTCTTCTTGGAACTACACCAACTGACAGCTCCACCATTCAATATAAATACATATCCGGATTGCAACTTAGAGTCATCCGGATCAGTGTCAAAGCTTGCATTGACGTAACCATTTACGACGAGCTCTGTGTCACCTCCATAAATGAGAAACATATCCTTAGTCCTTTTTAGGTATTTCAGGATGTCCTTGACCGTTGTCCAGTGCTCCACTCTTGGATTACTTAGGTACCTCCCTGCTATACTTATAGCAAGGCATAGATCAGGTCTGGTACACAACATTGCATACATGATATAACCTATGGCTGAAGCATAGGGAATGACTTTCATTTTCTCTCTATCTCTGCAGTGGTCGGGCATTGAGTCTGACTCAACTTCACACCTTGTAACACAGGCAAGAACCATTTCTTTGACTGATCCATTTTGAACTTCTTCAAAACTTTATCAAGGTATGTGCTTTGTGAAAGTCCAATTAAGCATCTTCATCTATCTCTACAGATCTTGATGCCCAATATGTAAGCAACTTCATCAAGGTCTTTCATTGAAAAACTCTTATTCAAGTGTCCTTTTATGCTATCCAGAAATTCTGTATTATTTCCAATCAACAATATGTCATCCACATATAGTATTAGAAATGCTACAGAGCTCCCACTCATTTTCTTGTCAATACAGGCTTCTCCAAAAGTCTGTATAAAACCATATGCTTTGATCACACTATCAAAGCGTTTATTCCAACTCCGAGAGGTTTGCACCAGTCCATAAATGGATCGCTGGAGCTTGCACACTTTGTTAGCACCCTTTGGATCGACAAAACCTTCTGGTTTCATCATATACAACTCTTCTTCAAGAAATCCATTAAGGAATGCAGTTTTCACATCCATCTGCCAAATTTCATAATCATAAAATGCGACAATTGCTAACATGATTCTAACAGACTTAAGCATCGCTACGGGTGAGAAAGTCTCATCGTAGACAACTCCTTGAACTTGTCAAAAACCTTTTGCAACAAGTCGAGCTTTGTAAACAGTAACATTACCGTCAACGTCAATCTTCTTCTTGAAGATCCATTTGTTTTCTATGGCTTGCCGATCATCGGTCAAATCCACCAAAGTCCATACTTTGTTCTCATACATGGATCCCATCTCAGATTTCATGGCCTCAAGCCATTTCACGGAATCTAGGCTCGTCATTGCTTCCTCATAGTTTGTAGGTTCATCATGGTCTAGTAACATGACTTCCAGAACAGGATTATCATACCACTCTGGTGCGGACCGTACTCTAGGAGACCTACGAGATTCGGTAGTAACTTGATCTGAAGTTTCATGATCATCATCATTAGCTTCCTCACTAATTGGTGTAGGAACACTAGTAGAAAAGTGGGCTTTGGTTCAGGTGGGGCCAACCCATTAGTCCCGGTTCAGCCCAGAACCGGGACCCATGGGGGCATTGGTCCCGGTTCGTGAGGCCAGGGGGGCTGCTGGGCCTCGTGGGGGCATTGGTCCCGGTTTGTCTGGCCCCTTCTGGTCCCGGTTGGTGGGACGAACCGGGACCAATGGGACTTGCTCCTGGCTCACCACCATTAGTCTCGGTTGGTGGCTTGAACCGGGACCAAAGGGTGTCCTTTAGTCCCGGTTCCAGCCACGAACAGGGACCAATGATGTTCCTATATATACCCCCTCGCCAGCGAGCAGAGCACTCCACACTGCTTTTTTTTCTGGCCGTCGAGGGGAGGGCTTTGTGGTGCTCTAGCTCACCTCCTATGCACATGAGGTGTTCGATGGAATGCCCGAGCCACACTACTTAAGCTTTCTCCTCTCCAAGCCCGACCTCCGAGCTCCATTTTCCTCAATATTTGTGTAGGTTTAGCGGTCCGTCACGTCCCGTCCCTGTCTTCGCCGCCGTCGATCACCCGCGCTGATCTCGTCGCCGGCACCACCATGGTGAGCCTCTTGTTCTTATCTTCTTTCTGAAAGGGAAAAAAATTCTTACTTGTATGTTTAGATAGATACTTGTATAATTTTCTTACTTTTATTATTGCTTCTTATTATATAGTGCGATGGTTTTGGTATCCGCCCCCGTCGGCCCTCGTCCTGTCTATGATTCGGATGTGGTATATATTATCTTTTATAACTATTTAGTTCATTTATTGTTTATGACAATTATGCCGACCAACGTGACATAGATTTTATTTATCTAGGAGGTATGTGAACCGGAAATTCCAACCGACCCTATTGTTGAGAGATTAATTTAGTTGAAGAAGAAAACAATTACTTGAAGGACAAAATAAAAATAAATTGAGGAGGAGAAGATGATATTGGAGTTGCATGTTGCGGATGTCGTCGATGATCACAAGATCAAGATGGATGCAATGCGCTTGAAGATTAGAAAGATTAGAAAATATGCCATTCATACCGAGGCTTGGTATCATTATGCCGTTGGATCAATTGTTACCTTGGTTGCGATTATGATCGCATTTGTTGTTGCATTGAAACGTTTTACATAGTTTTAATGTATGGTTTAATTAGATGCTCTGGAGAGCTATATGTTGTTGAATGAGAACTATGTATGTACTTTGGTTTTAATGTGATGATGAACTTCTATTAATTTGATCACTTATCTATTCATGATGTTCTGTAATGGTTTTTGACCCACTTAAATATATATAATGCACGTAGATGAACCAGAGATGGATGTACGGTGACAGACACACCTCCGAGTACAATAAGGGCGTGCATAATTTTCTTGAAGTGGCTGAGGCAAACAAGCAGAATGGTTTTGGGACTATCGTTACACTTAACGATATCTCAAGATCGGGAAAACATGATCAGCATACAACACATGAGAGCTAGTCCTAGCTGCGAGACTAGGAATCCGCTTTTACTGTTTGTCAATCCACACGTGCTGATGAGTTTCCCACTTAATCACATATTCCAGAATCATATCAATTATAGTAGGATACAAACTCTTAATTATAAATATGGAAATAAATAATACAATATAATTGCCTCTAGGGCATAGTTGTTTCCTCAACCATTGGAGAACAATATTTAAATTTATGTACATTTTCTAAATCCTAACTTTTTAAATGTGGCACAATTTCTTGCATATATGATATGATTTTATTTAACAGGACGGAATTCTTTTCTTAATAATTTTCTATTGTACTTTTTTGAGAACCTTTCCTTTTGATCATGCAAAAGTGTGTCCATGCCAAAACTTGATCACATGGAAAGCGAACTGAATTGATAAGCAGGTTTTGACTAAAAATTTACATGGAACTTCTAAAAGATCATGCCATTTCTAACATTATCTGATTCAGTTTTCTGCTGTACATATAGTTTCCATCAATATTTTCCCTACTCAATACGATCATGCATTTATGTTACCCCTTGTTACCTCCGTTTGGGCTTATTAATCCCTGTCGCATTTGGGGTCAAAGTTTGATTATATATTTGACTAGCACAATGTTAATGCATGTCAAGAAAAATGATATTGTTGGATTCGTATTTGAGTGTACTTTTCAGTTATATTAATTTTGCTAGGTATACTTTATTATTAGTTAAAATTGTGGTTAAAATAGGACCAAGAATACGAGGGGGCTAATTAATCAAGGTAGTACGGACTACATTCATTATATGGCATCAGAAGCATATCATTAGATCCATATATATACGAATGTAGTTTCTAAACAAATTTTTTGTCTCACATATTAGCTAGCTAAATTGTCGACCTAAAACTACGCATGTCCTATACACCCAGACCGGAAATAAATCGAACATAGGCTAATGGAGTACTAAACAAGAATTTAGTGTCGTGCATGCACTATATACTCACATTCTCTACAAGCATGCATATGCTCCGGCGCGCGCTCTTCCAACATGTTACATGTTGGGCTCCCCGGCATGTTGGGTTGCGCCTAGTTGACGAGGCCGACGTGGTCTCCCAAATCGCCGATCCTCCCAATCTCCATCATCGCCGCCTCAGTTCTCTGGTCGACATGCTTGTCGTCTGACAACACCATGGCCTAGCTATCAGTCCGGCAAGTTTGACGCGAAACAGTAGTGTCGGCATGTGGACAGCGGCCCGTTCTGGGACGGCCGTGAGCCGGGGTCGTGGGGTGCGCCTGCTCTGGCCACACGCTCAACTCGGTCATGGTGACTTGCACGTTAGTGATGATCATGTTGTGGCGTGCGCACTCGTCGTCTCGGCGAGGCACACAGCCATCAACCACTCGTCCGCTAAATCGGCGTTTGAGCCTAGCAAGCGCCTACCATCCCCCTTTTTATCACCCCCGTACATCTTTGACTTCCCATCCAACTTGTTCCCCGCGCCACTCCGGATGGCGCCCCTCATGAAGTTGTTCCCGCGATGAGCTCCCCGTGAACAACGTCGTCAGCGGCAACTAGGAATGTGGGCAGGCACGCGAAGCTGGGGTCCTGTGCCATGGCGCGAACTTGTCCCCTCACGCTGGCCTCGCCGAACGACGCCACTGCCCCGTTGAGCAGCCATGCCGTCCAGCCTTGCCCAGGATCTCTCCGGCTGACATGCACCAGCATGTTGCACGCACATGACATTGGCCTGCTCCGGTGTCCGACAAGACGTTGTATGTCGTCTCCATGCACCAGGGTGTTAGCCGCCGGATGAAGCAGGGCACCCCTATTTCTCGCGTTAAGCGAGAGAGGGGGAACCCTCGCGTTGGGGGGAGCCCCAGATGGGCCGGCCCAGCCGCGCGGGAGGCCACGACCGGTTCTTTTGGGTTTTTTTGTTTCATGTTCTTGTTTTTTGCTTTATTTTTGTACTTTTCTTTATACTTTAAAATATTCTACACACACATACACAAATACTCTCAAAAAAACATTTGCAAAAATGTTGAACAGGTATTTGAAAAATGTTTCATAAGTATTGAAAAATATTGAACAAGTATTTGAAAATGTTGAATAAGTATTAAAAATGTTGAAAAAGTATTTGAAAAATGTTGAATAAGTATTAAAAATGTTGAACGAGTATTTGTAAATTATTGATCAAGTATTTGAAAATGTTGAGTAAGTATGTTGAACGAGTATTTGAAAATGTTAAACAAACGTTCGGACAATGTTGACCGTGTATACAGAAAATGTTGATCACGTATTAAAATAATGTTTTTGACGTAGAAAAATGTAGAGTGAAAAGGAGAACAAAAGAGAAACAAAAAAATAGAGAAGAAAAATAGAAGAAACAGAAAAACGGAGAAGAAAAACCAAAAATGTAAAAAATGGAGAAGAAAAAAGAAAAGAAAGAAAACCAGGAGGGAAAAAGGAAAATATGGCGCGACTCCGTTCAAGTAGGGCGCGCCCTCACATGTAACGCTAATTGTAGTGTTCTCTTCATTCCGTGAGATCTGGTTTCGAACCCTCAAACTGGAATTTCCTATTGGACGCACATTGCGTCTAAATGTCGACCTTTCGCACAGAGACTTACAGATCGATGGATGACCGGGTCGGCCGACTAACGGGTGGCAGCGCTTTCGGTTTTGGGAACCTTCTAGAGCTTACCAGCTGGTTTTCCGGGTTTTGGGACCTTCTAGAAGGTTCTCTGAACCGGTTTCCCTGTTTCTTCTTGGTTTTTGGTTTTTCTTTTTAGTGTTTCTGTTTATTTTTTCTTGTTTCTTTTCTCTTTTCATTTTGCTGTTTCCTTTTTCTTTCTCATTTCATTTTTTATTTTCGCCTTTTTTTCCTTTTTCATGTTGATATTTGTCTTTTTTTAATTCAATTTTTTCAGATTTGAAAATATGGTCCACTTTATAAAATATGATCATAAATTCAAAAAATGTACAAGAATTTCAAAAAATGTTCATGTATTTGAAAATTTGTTCACAAATTTCGAAAATGTTCATATTTCATGAATACTTCTGGCATAGTAAAAAATGTTCGCGGTTGCAAAATTTGGTCTGAAATTCAAAAAATGTTCGCTTTGAAAAAGTGTTCAGCAATTTAAAAACATGTTTGTGGTTTCAAATTTCTTGTTAGATATTTCATGAAGTTTCACTTTCAAATATTTGTTCGCAAATTCAAATATGTTCGTGGTTTCATAATTTCGTAATTTCATCAAATGTTGCATTTTCAAATATTTGTTCAAAAATTCAAAAAATGTTCGCGGTTTCAAATTTTGTTCAGAATTTCATAATTTGATCACAACTTCAAAAAATGGTTCAGGTTTTTCGGAAACATTATCCGCAGTTTCAACTTTTTGTTCGCATATGTGAAAAAATGTTCCAGTCTTTTATTTCCCCTTTTTCTTTTTCATTTCATTTTTTATTTTCACTTTTTTCTGTTTTCATGTTGATATTTTTGTTTTTATTTTAAATTCATTTTTCATATTTTCAAATATGTTCTGCTTTACAAAATATGTTCCTAAATTCAAAAAATATACTAGAAGTTCAAAAAATCTTCATGTATTTGAAATTGTGTTCACAAATTTAGAAAACTTTCATATTTAAAATATACCTCTGGAATTGTAAAAAATGTTCGCAGTTGCAAAATTTGGTCCGAAATTCAAATAAATGTTCATGTTCGAAAAAGTGTATAGGGATATCAAAAAAATGTTCGTGGTTTCAATTTTTTTGTTGGATATTTCATGAAGTTCCATTTTCAAATATTTGTTTACAAATTCAAAAAATGTTTGCGGTTTCATATTTTTGTAATTTCATCAAATATTGCATTTTCAAATATTTGTCCAAAAATTAAAAAAATGTTTGCAGTTTCGAAATTTGTTCGGTATTTCATAATTTGTATACAACTTCAAAAAATGGTTCATGTTTTTTCGAAAACATTTGCTGCAGTTTTCATTTTTTTTTCATATGCGAAAAGATGTTCCTGTCTACGATTTTTTTCAGATATTCAAAAAATGCTCGCACTCTTCAAAATATACAATTTCATAAAAAATGTGCATATTTTTAATATGTTCAGTGGAGTAACTAATTTCGGTCTGATACTGTAGACAAGTTCGGTTGGACGATTGTGCTTGGGTATTTAAGTTGCGCGGTGGTTTGGTACAAGCAATGCTAGACAACTGGAGTGGTTGGGACGATGCTTGTGCGAGCTGATGGTTGCGGGTTCGATTCCTTCCATCGCGCCTGAGTCTCTTTTTTGCTTTCTTTTCGTTCCAGCGATACAGCTCTATGGGCCGGCCCAGTCACGATGCCTCCCTGTGCGTCGGGACGACAATTTGACGCAAAGAGCGTCCTATAGGAGCTCCCCCTCAAACTGACCTTTTCTTTCTCTTTTTATTCAAGAGTGTGCAAACATGGGCCGGTGACTTTATTAACGACCAGGACCGCGAAAATCTAGCACGCGATGGAATCGCAGAAAGCTGTTGGGCCGAAAAAATCCAACCGAGAGAAAGCTGCCCGTGACTTTATTATCGGCCCCGTTCGTTTCTGTTTAGTACCACATCGCCTGCTAGAGAACTTGTTATGCAGCTTAAGTAGCGTGTATCCGGCTCTCAACTTGCCGATTTCGCAAAGCTGTTTCAATAAGTCTGTTGAGGCAAAGAGCAGTCACAACATACTTGTGGCTGGGCCAGGACGTGGGCCTGTCACCTTAACTTGATGTTAAGTCGTGCATGAGGGGGGCTAGAAGTGTGGAATGACGTCAGTCTTTTTTTTTGTATTAATATGATTTGAAGCTGCTTTTATTAGTAACACATTTTATTTTATTTTATTAGGCCCAAAACCTACTTATATTTCAGTTTACAAACCACGAGGTATCTCTTACGTACTTCTAGCGCAATAGGGAACATCTCTTCATCTTATCCACATGTTTAGTGAATTATGGTCGAATTTTGATGGCACGCATACTATAGACCTCAAGGGGAGATATGAAGAGTTCACAACTAGGGTTTAATACCTTCAGAAATGAAACTGATGGTCGTGAATAACCTACGATCCATTCTGTCGACTGCCGGCATGAGAGCAAGCACTATTGGCCTAGTGGTGCCCAATGGGAGACCGAGGTATGTGAAGGGTATCTTTCCAACCAAAGGACAAAAGGGTTAACTCTCCCCTCCAAGCTTCATCGACAAGCCTGTGCATGCGCATCACCTCTTCCTACCGCTCCGGCGGCTAATGGCGGAGAGGGAATCTCGGTGCCTTCGCACCGGCTAGTAGTTCAGGTTTGGGGTTTTATTCCTAGCTGGTGCGGTGCTCGGGCTGATGGTGATGCTTCTCGTTCGAGTTTGTCTTCCAAGCTCCGATCCTCCTCAAGTTTGTTCATCTCGACATAGTCGACGGAGCTTTGGTGTAGATTCATGTTGTTTCCTTGAGGAAGCAAAATAAGGGTCTCTCGTCATGTGTGCGTGACGGCGAGATTTGGTGTCCGTTGCTTTAGATCTATTCAAGGGTTCAATGCAACGATTGTGGCCCTAGGACATTGGTCCTTAGGGCACGTGCACGAAGACTTTCGGCTGTCATTGATAAGATCAAGCCATCTTTGATAGGAGAGCGAAGACAGCAGCGCATCGGCGACTCGTTCTGTTAGCGGTACTAGTCGTTCGGTGGTCTACAGACCTCAATGTAATTTTTATTATGTTTGAGGTGCTTTATACTTCTGATAAAATTTTATAATAGATCAAGATCTGTTCACAAAAATAAAGTTGTTTTGGGGGTGTGGGTTGGGTGGTGCTTGCGTGCTAAAGACACGGCGACCGACACCTGCGACATCGGTTGCCCAACTGAGAACATCGGCAAAATGTGTTAGTTGTGGTAGCACTAAATTTGTTCTTTCCTTAATTGAGCACTATGTGTTTTCCTTTTCTTTTTATAATTTCTGAATATTTTACCAGAAAATGATGAATATTTTAAAATTCAAAAACATTTTTAGGTTCACGAACATATTTAGGTTATTTTTAAAAAAGTCTTTAGCAATGTTTTCCATTTTATAGAATATTTTAATTTAAAAACTCTAATATGATTTTCTAAAATTCTTGAATATTTTAAATTCATGAACATTTTAAGAATATATTTCCTCAAAATGAAAACAATGAAAACAGACAAAATCGGACAAGGGCTCGCCTACTTACGCCCCTCGTGGTTGTTTCCTCGACTATTTAGCGATTTTTAAATATTTTTTAAATTGTTGAAATTTTCAAAAAAATAGAGGATTTTTTTGATTTCACAATTTTTTTTACAGATTCATGAAGAATAGAAACAAATCCATGAACATATTTTAAAACTATTTTTCAAAAAGTCTAATTCAGAAAATTTAATATTTTGTTTGGTATAAATTCCTGATATTTTTTAATTCATGAAGTTTTTCAAAATTTGACGAGTTTTAAAATTGGAGAACAATAAGCAGATTCGTGTGCATTGATTTTTTTTAAATCACAACTTATGAAAATGTGGCCCAAGTTGTTTGAATATATGATTTTATTTAACAGTACGAAACTCTTTTCTAAATAATTTTTATTGTACTTTTAGAAACATCTTTCCTTTTTATCATGCATAAGTTTGTCCTTGCCAAAACCTGACTGCATGTCCTCAACATGCAACATTAGTGTCAATTACAGTAAACCTACTTACGGAAAGCCAACTAAAATGATAAGCAGGTTTGCACTGAAAATCACATGAAACTTTTTAAAATCATGCAATTTTGAACATTATCTGGTTCAGTTTTTATGCTTTGTATACAATTTCCTTTAATGTTTTCCCCTACTCAATATGATCATGCATTTATGTTGACCCTTGCTACCTCCATCTGGGCTTATTAATTTCCATCAAATTTGGGGTCAAAGTTTGATCATATGTTTCAAAATGTTAATGCATGGCACCAAACATTATATTGTTGAATTGTTATTTAAATATAGTTTCCAGTGATATTATTTTTCCTACATATAATTTATACTTTATAAGTTAAAATCATGGTCAAAATATCACTCAAAAAAACAGGGGGACAAATAAATGAGGAAAGAGGTACTAGTACTTACTACTTTCATTATACGTCTTGATACCGTTGTCCTAAAAATAAGTAGTTTCCTCCTCTCGGGCGACTTTATGCCGCTATTGAGCTTCTTCAATCTTGTGCTACCGATCCCTCCCATCTACGATCTCTCTCGCCTCTCCCAACCAGTCGTGTTCGGGCTAAGCAAGGGGCATCCATGTGTCGCTTCCAGGTCGTCGCATAGTGCGTTGGTTCGGCTTTGGGCATCCGTTTAGGAACAACTAGGGTTGTCGGCCATGGCTCGTGATGCAGAAGCTTCAGCGTCTTGTGAAGAAAAGGAGTTGGCGACCTAATGAATGAACTAGGGATCATTGATGAGGATCTCCACCTAGTCTATGACTACGAGGATGAAGTGCCAGATGAATCTTCCGATCTGCGCTGATTGGCTATAGGCAAAGTGCATACCTCTCGTGAGTATGGTGATTTTTGGTTCTACAAAAACATGAGGAACTCATGGAATATTGCATAGTCTGTTAAATTTCATTCATTGGGAGGTAATCCATACACTATGCAGTTTTCATGCCTCGGGGATTTGAGTAAAGTCATGGACGGGGGGCCATGGGCTTCCGAGGTCAGCCTGTGTTTCTTGCTCCATATGATGGTTTTATCAAACCTTCCTCCATTGATCTAAACACGTTCAAATTCTGGATTCAGATTCAGACTTGCCTGCTGGCTTTGAAAAAATGATGAAACCACTTGCTGAGAAAGTAGGGGAGTTCTATGCTAAGGATATGGATGCCGATGACTTGCCGGCAATTTCTATAGATCTAGGGTTATTATGGAATGTTTCAGTGGTGCGTAAGAAGAAGAGACACAGTTTTAGGTTTAAGTATGAAAGGCTCCGAGATTAGTGGGCTCTTTGCGGGATGATATGTCATTTATATATGGATCATGGTGAATGTATTCATGTGCCTGCCTCTCTGATTTTTAAAGATCTTCGAGCATCATGGTGTATGAGAGGAGGTGTGAGAGGTCCTAGACGTGATCATGATTTGACTGTCGCTGTTAACGATGGTGGAGGAGGTGATGGTTCAGTGGTGTTGGCTGATATAGACGTTGACGAGATAAATGGTGATCCGGTTGTTGAGGAACCGGACTCAAGCAGGAAAAGGGATGCAACTTATCATCGGGATCTTCTATCGGCTGTGACTAGTACTCAATATGCTCTACCCGATGTGGTAGTTCCGCCTAGTCCATCGGGTGAGCAGGATCCAAAGAGGAACAAAACAAGTGTAAATGAGGTGGTTAATGGTTAGAACGAAAACAAAAGTATGTCGGCATAGGCGGGCTCCCTAGAGGGGCACCATTGGGACCAATGAATCTTATAAGTTGGAACTGCCGGGGAAGGGGGAATCGCCAGACAGTTCAGGAAATTGTGATGATCTCTCAGTCACATTCCTGCATGTTTGTGTTTCTTTGTGAGACTAGGCAGAAAGCATAGAAGAATCCGTGCACATCTCGGTTTGCGGGGTTTTGCTGGTGTGAATAGTAATGGACTGAGTGGTGGACTAGCATTATTTTTGCGTTAATCTTGTGTTGTTCAAGTCCTGGATAGGAGAGATGCATTGATGCTTTGGTGTGGTTTCATGAAGATGCTGAGCAATGGAGGATACATTTTGTCTATGGCAAACGTCATGTTGAAAACAGTCATTTGATGTGGACCAAACTCTAGAGGGTGAGGAGTGTTAGTGACCCACCTTGGCTTGTAATTGGTGATCTTAATGAGGCCCTGTGGGACTTCGAGCATCTATCTTCTATTCCTAGACCAGAGCCTCGGATGGTGGTGTTTAGAGATACCCTGGAGGTGTGCGAACTAGTGGACTTGGGATTTTCTGGAATTCCATTCACATACGACAATCATCGGGCGGGTGTGAGCAACGTTAAAGTGCATTTGGACAGGGCGACAGCAACAAATACTTGGTGTAATATGTTCCCGTTCTATTTTGTACAACATGTGGTGTCGCCTTGTTTGGGTCAAGTAGCGCTGGTATTGAAAGGTGCTCTAGATTTGGCTTATCATGGCCCTAAAGCGAGACAATATGAGGTCTTTTGGGAGAGGAACACCTTGTTGCCAGATGTAATAAAAGAAGCCTGGGATTCTATGGGAGAAGTTCATAATTTGGACAAACTACAGTCTGCTCTTAGTAGGACCATGGCCACTCTCAGCGCATGGGCAATAAGAACTTCAAAAACATTTCTAGGGAGTTGTCTAAGTCTTGTTCTCAGCTGGAGGAGCTGATGGATATGAATCATCACAATAATCATCATAAATAGGAGGCATGCTTTCATCATAGTAAATTTGCTCATCAAAACTTGGGGGACAAAAAATATCATCTTCATCATTAGCATCATGGATATTCAAGGAGTTCATACTAACAACATTGCAATCATGCTCATCATTCAAAGATTTCGTGCCAAACATTTTATAGACTTCTTATTCTAGCACTTGGGCACAATTTTCCTTTCCATCATTCTCACGGAAAGATATTAAAAAGATGAAGCGTATGAGGCAAACTCAATTCCATTTTTTTGTTTTCTTTTATAGACAAAACTAGTGATAAAACAAGAAACAAAAAGATTTGATTGCAAGATCTAAAGATATACCTTCAAGCACTAACCTCCCCGGCAACGGCGCCAGAAAAGAGCTTGATGTCTACTACGCAACCTTCTTCTTGTAGACGTTGTTGGGCCTCCAAGTGCGAGGTTTGTAGGACAGTAGCAAATTTCCCTCAAGTGGATTACCTAAGGTTTATCAATCCGTGGGAGGCGTAGGATGAAGATGGTCTCTCTCAAGCACCCCACAACCAAATAACAAAGAGTCTCTTGTGTCCCCAACACACCCAATACAATGGTAAATTGTATAGGTGCACTAGTTAGGCGAAGAGATGGTGATACAAGTGCAATATGGATGGTAGATATAAGTTTTTGTAATCTGAAATTATAAAAACAGCAAGGTAACTAATGATAAAAGTGAGCACAAACGATATTGCAATGCTTTGAAACAAGGCCTAGGGTTCATACTTTCACTGGTGCAAGTTCTCTCAACAATACTAACATAACTGGATCATATAACTATCCCTCAACATGCAACAAAGAGTCACTCCAAAGTCACTAATAGCGGAGAACAAACGAAGAGATTATTGTAGGGTACGAAACCACCTCAAAGTTATCCTTTCTGATCGATCTATTCAAGAGTCCGTAGTAAAATAACACGAAGCTATTCTTTCCATTCAATCTATCCTAGAGTTCGTACTAGAATAACACCTTCAGATACAAATCAACCAAAACCCTAATGTCACCTAGATACTCCAATGTCACCTCAAGTATCCGTGGGCATGATTATACGATATGCATCACACAATCTCAGATTTATCTATTCAACCAACACAAAGTACTTCAAAGAGTGCCCCAAAGTTTCTACCGGAGAGTCAAGACGAAAACGTGTGCCAACCCCTATGGATAAGTTCATTGAACCCGCAAGTTGATCAGCAAAACATACATCAAGTAGATCACGTGAATATCCCATTGTCACCACAGATAAGCACACGCAAGACATACATCAAGTGTTCTCAAATCCTTAAAGACTCAATCCGATAAGATAACTTCAAAGGGAAAACTCAATCCATTACAAGAGAGTAGAGGGGGAGAAACATCATAAGATCCATCTATAATAGCAAAGCTCGCGATACATCAAGATCGTGCCAAATCAAGAACATGAGAGAGAGAGAGAGATCAAACACATAGCTACTGGTACATACCCCCAGCCCCGAGGGTGAACTACTCCCTCCTCATCATGGAGAGCGCTGGGATGATGAAGATGGCCACCGGTGATGGGTTCCCCCTCCGGCAGGGTGCCAGAACAGGCTCCAGAGAGGTTTTTGATGACTACAGAGGCTTGTGGCGGTGTAACTCCCGATCTATTGTGTTCCCCAATGTTTTTAGGGTATATGGAGATATATAGGCAAAAGAAGTCGGCCAGGGGAGCCACGAGGGGCCCACGATGGTGGGGGGTGCACCCAGGGGGTAGGGCGCGCCTCCCTGCCTCGTGGCTTCCTCGTTGCTTCCCTTACATGCACTCCAAGTCCGCTGGATTGCTTCCATTCCAAAAATAACTCTCCCGAAGGTTTCATTCCGTTTAGACTCCGTTTGATATTCCTTTTCTTCGAAACACTGAAATAGGCAAAAAAAACAACAATATGGGTTGGGCCTCCGGTTAATAGGTTAGTCCCAAAAATAATATAAAAGTGTATAATAAAGCCCATAAACATTCAAAATGGGTAATATAATAGCATGGAACAATCAAAAATTATAGATACGTTGGAGACGTATCAGTGGTCATGAAGGGATTGACAACCCCTTTATCGCGTTGGTTGCGAGGTTCTTGTTTGTTTGTGTAGGTACGAGGGACTTGCGTGTAGCCTCCTACTGGATTGATACCTTGGTTCTCAAAAACTAAGGGGAATACTTACACTACTTTGCTGCATCACCCTTTCCTCTTCAAGGGAAAACCAACGCAGTGCTCAAGAGGTAGCAAGAAAGATTTCTGGCGCCGTTGTCGGGGAGGTATTTGCACAAGTCAAGACATACCAAGTACCCATCATAAACTCTTCTCCCTCGCATTACATTATTTGCCATTTTCCTCTCGTTTTCCTCTCGTTTTCCTATCCCCCACTTCACTCTTACCGTTTTATTCGCTCTCTCTTTCCTGTTGGGGATATAACTGTTTGTGTAAGCCGCCCAGGAGGGGTCGGGTTACGCAAAGAAGACTTACCAGAGAGAAGCCCAAGACCAAAGGTGAAAATGGCGGTCCATAGAGGGCTTAAGGCCCGCAGGCGACTTAAGACCCGTTGTAATAAACCGCCATAGTAATATGACTTGTATCATAAGGTAGACTTAACTAGTCACCAAGACGGACACTGTTTATAAGCCGGCTGGGACTCTGTAAGCCGCAGGGCGTCAACCCGTGTATATAAGGGGACGACCTACTGGCGGCTTAGGGCAAGAAACAACTCATCGAGAACCGGGCATAGCGTATCTCGCTCCCTGGTCATCGAAACATCAATACCAACCCAACTAGACGTAGGCCTTACCTTCACCGTAAGGGGCCGAACTAGTATAAAACCTCTCGTGTCCTTTGTCCCGATTAACCCCTTCAAGCTTCCTAGTTGCGATGGCTCCACAACTAAGTCCTTTCACGAGGACATCTGACGTGACAATTCCACGACAGTTGGCACCCACCATGGGGCCAGTGCACGGTGGATTTGAGTTCTTGAAGGGCAACTTCGAAGGGCTCAAGGGATACGTAGTGGGCCGGATGACCAAGAGTCGTCGCGGCAAGATCTACATCGACGACGAAGGCTGGGGCCCCGACGCCGGCTCAATTGAGTACGGGTACCGGGTCCCCTTCGGAGGGATCCACGTCTTCATCGGCCGGATTGGTGAGCCGGGGCCTGAGCCAGACAACTGCACCGACCTCGTCGAGACGGCTCAGCGTGCGAAACCCGCCCGAGCTCAACCCGGCATGAAGCGTGTCTTTGTGGGTTGCGTCCACGGAGAAGAGCTTTCTGAAGGACCTGAAGATGGTGGTGAGACGGCCGTCCACTCTGACGGTGATTCGTCCGTCGGTTCAACAGATTCGTTGTATCAAGTTCAAGATGGTGTGCTCGGGGGCTGTTCCGATGGCTTCAGTATTCCGGACCCCTGTGAGTCGCCGAATTGGGCAGGAGTCTTCATGGCTGGGACTCAACCCGGCCAAAACTCTACAGCCGCTACTGCAATTACGTCCGGGATAGGAGCGGCCGGGGCAGGAGGCCATGTGCGCCCGTCGGCTCAAGTGGTGATAGATCTCATGGATAAACTTACAGCCCTGTTAACCGCCACGGTTATCCCTGCGAATAAAGATGAGCATGACGCGGAAGTGGCACGGGTGCGTAAGGAGATAGCTCAGGCCAAGGAGGCCTTGGCAGCTGAGGATACTAGACTAGCTACAGAGCGGGCGGCTCTCGACGCCCGGGCACAGCGGTTGCAGTCAGAAGCTTACCAGCTCACGATGGAGCTTAAACGCATCCAATGAGGTAATGAGGAGGAGGCACCAGAAAACTCAGTCCCGTTTGCCTCCGAATTATGACCCTCGGGTTCTGTTTGCTACACCTGAGCCGGCCCAAGTAACCCGCCCGGTGCAAATCAGTTTATGACAACCGGAACGGGGGGACCGGCTCAGCCTCGGGAGATGGTACCTCCTCATGGAAACATGGCGCCACCACATTATATGCCGATACCGCTGGGTCACTTTTCCAACCCCATGGAGAACTTAATCGCAGCATCAGCACGTCTGGCGGCTCTCCCAGTGGACGGTGATGATCCAACAGAGGTGGAGACCCGGAGAATCAGGGAACTTGTCCAGACAGCCCTGGCTCAGCAAGAGACCTATTCTTATAGCCGGGATAGGATTCATTCAACTCCTCTGCCTTGGTTAGCACCGCCTCGTCAGAACCGGAGCCCGAGTTACAGCAGGCACATGGAATCTGAAGCTTTGTCAAGCAACGCCCAACGCCGTGACCAACATGGTGGCTATAACCCGGTGCAAGACCGAGTACGTCAGGAGAACAAGCAGGCGGCTCAGCTGGCGGCTCAATAGGCGGCACATCGGAATATTCCAGAGTATCCAACGACTTCTACTGAGATGGGAGTAGCCACCAGAACCGGTGGTGTTCCTTGTTTGATACCGGCTTTATGCAACGTGCGCCTGCCCAAGGACTTCAAGGGACCTCGAAAGGTGCCGAATTACACGGCCGACTTACAACCTGGAGCATGGATTGAGAGTTATGAGATGGCCATGGAGCTATGGAAGTCAGTGACGTGGCAATGGCTAAATACTTCACCGTGATGTTAGATGGAACGGCCCGGTCTTGGTTAAAAAGTTTACCACTCAATTCCATTGGTTCGTGGGAGGAGTTAAAAGCCTGTTTCATCCAGAACTTCAAGGACACCTGTAAGCAATCTATGTCAATCGTGGACTTGACGAATTGTAAGCAGGGGGAGGGTGAATCCACCACCCATTGGGTGCGCCGGGTCAAGGAGATAATTCATTCATCTGATAAGATGGATGCCGGCTCTGCAGTCCTCATGTTGGAGAAAAATTGCAGCTTTGAGCCGCTGAGGCAGAAATTGGGGCGCCTTAAGCGTGACTGCAGGGATATGGGTACGCTGATGGCGGCTTTAGTCAAATGTGCCGATTCTGATAGTACCAAGGATCCCGCATCTAACGATGAGAAGACAGGGAAGGGAAAAGGAACGACAATGGAAAGGGTCAACAGCACAACCCGGTGAATCAAGGCGGCAATAAGCGTAAAGCGGACAGCAACCCGGAGCTTGTAGCCAACGCTAATACACAGGGTAACAATCAGAGACGTAAGGGTAAGTGGCCTCGATCCGGCGGGTCAGGCCCATCTCTTGAGCAGCTACTCAATGAGCCCTGCCCGAAACACGGCACTCGGGAGCACCCCGCTACACACCTGTGGAAAGATTGCACGATCATGAAGGCGTTTAAAAATTCCAATACCTTTGATGGTAGTGATGGATCTGGCGGCGGTTCAGGGGCTGGCGGCTTTCATGGCCCGGGCGGCGGTTCAAATTCCGGTTTTCAGGGACAGCCGGGTGGAAATAATCAGCAGCAATCTGGTCAGGGAGGACAACAGCAGCAGCAGTCGGGTTATCAGAGCCATCCGAAACAGTTGAGTGGTGGGCAGTACCATGTGTTTACCACTAGCTTATGCAAACGTGACCAGAAGGTTCATAAGAGGGCCGTAAATTCGGTTGAGCCGGCAATTCCTTGTTATTTGAGATGGTCAGAGCAACCCATCATTTGGAGCAGAGAGGATCACCCTCCACGAGTCGATAATCCGGGTCAGTTGGCCTTGGTGGTAGCACCCCAGGTTGGTGGATATAAATTCACTAAGGTACTCATGGACGGAGGTAGCAGCATCAATATCCTCTATTATGAGACTTTCCAGCGCATGGGATTGACTGAGAAGAATCTGAGAACATCCAACACTGTTTTCCATGGGGCGGTTCCAGGCAAGTCGGCTTACCCAGTTGGCAAGATTGAATTGGAGGTGGCCTTTGGAGATGAGTATGATTCTAGGGATGAGAAATTGACGTTTGAAGTGGTCAAAATCAGGAGTCCATATCACGCTTTGTTTGGGCGACTGGCTTATGCTAAGTTCATGGCACGGCCGTGTTACGTTTACTTACAGCTCAAGATGCCGGGTTACAAGGGCACCATCACTGTGTATGGGAGTCGAAAGATGGCCTTGGAATGTGAAGAAGGCGACGCGGCTTACGCTGAGATTGCCTGTGCTGCGGAGGAGCTCAAATTTTATCAAGACAATGTTGACCCGGCAGATATGACCTCCCTCAAGAAACCAACTACCGAGCATGACCCGGTGTTGAAGTTTAAATCGGCCGCCGAGACAAAGCTTGTTGACTTTACCCCAGGAGACACCTCTAAGCAGTTCAGTATCAGTGCCAATTTGGATCCTAAATAGGAAAGCACGCTCATCGAGTTCATCCGTGAGAACCGGGACATCTTTGCATGGAAACCTTCTGACATGCTGGGTGTACCGAGGGAACTCGCTGAGCACACTCTCAATATTGATCCAAAGTATAAGCCAGTTAGGCAGTTTCTCCGACGGTTCAACGAAGAGAGACGGAAAGCTATTGGGGAAGAGGTCGCTCGGCTCTTAGCAGCTGGGTTTATTGTTGAAGTTTTTCACCCGGAGTGGTTGGCTAACCCGGTGTTAGTGCTCAAGAAGAATGGCACTTGGCGGATGTGTGTGGATTACACGGACTTAAACAAGGCTTGTCCGGCTGATCCCTTTGCTCTCCCCCGTATTGATCAAATCATTGATGCTACGGTGGGTTGTGAACGTTTGAGCTTCTTGGATGCTTACTCTGGTTATCATCAGATCAAGATGGCAGTTAAGGACCAGGAGAAGACAACTTTCATCACTCTGTTTGGGGCCTTCTGTTATGTATCTATGCCGTTTGGACTCAAGAGCGCCCAGGCGACTTATCAGCGATGTGTACAGAACTTTCTGCATGATCAAATTGGGTGTAATGTTCATGCTTATGTGGATGACATCATGGTGAAGTCCAGAGAAAAGGAAACCTTGATATCTAACTTGAGAGAGACCTTTGACAATCTCCGGGTTTACAAGATGATGCTTAACCCGGCCAAGTGTGTGTTTGGTGTACCTGCGGGCAAGCTTTTGGGTTTTCTGGTGTCAAACAGAGGCATTGAAGCTAATCTGGAGAAGATCACGGCGATTACCTCTCTGGCTAAGCCGGCGTGTATCAATGATGTTCAGCGCCTGGCGGGTCGTGTTTCCGCTTTAAGCCAGTTAGGGGAGAAGGCCTTACCGCTATATCAGATGATGAAGAAAACAGACACCTTCGTCTGGAGTGATGCTGCTAACACTGCCTTTGAAGATTTAAAGAGACACTTGTCTGAGCCACCAGTTCTTGCGGCTCCTATTGATAGAGAACCGCTGTTGTTATATGTGGCTGCTAACTCGCGGGCCGTCAGTGTTGCCATTGTGGTGGAGAGTAAGGAGGCAGGCAAGGAGCACCTGGTTCAACGGTCAATTTACTATGTCAGTGAGGTGCTCATTGAGTCTAAACAAAGATATCCACATTGGCAGAAACTTGTTTATGGTGTGTTCATGGCAAACTGGAAGTTGAAGCAGTACTTCCAAAGTCATCCTATAACGGTGGTAAGTTTAGCCCCTCTGGGAGACATCATTCAGAACAGGAAAGCCACAGGACGAATCGCCAAGTGGGCTATTGAGCTTGGGCCCTATGGTTTGAAGTATATGCCTCGTACTGCTATCAAGTCTCAAGCTTTGGTCGACTTTATCAATGACTAGACAGAGTTGTAGGCACCTGAGGAGAAGTCGGATAATACGTATTGGACTATTCACTTTGATGGGTCCAGGCAGTTAGAAGGCTCAGGGGCTGGAGTTGTTTTAACTTCCCCTTGAGGTGACAAATTTTGCTATGTGCTCCGGCTCATGTTTCCCTGTACCAACAATGCAGCTGAATACGAGGCTTTGCTCCATGGTCTCCGGATGGCCAAGGAGATGAATTTGAGCCGGGTAAGATGTTTGGGCGACTCAGACCTCGTGGCTCAACAGGTCTCAGGCAAGTGGGATTCTAAAGATCCTCTTATGGCGGCCTACCATCGTGAAGTAGATGCTGTAGCTGGGCACTTCAAGGGGTATCAAGTGGATCACATTGATAGAAGGAAGAACGAGGCGGCTGATGCGTTAAGCCGGTTGGGATCTCAGCGTAAGCTGGTGCCGCCTAACACCTTTCTTGACGTTTTGCATAATCCTTCTGTCAAGGTACCTACAGAGGAAGAGCTAGCAGTGCCAGACCCGGAGGCACAATTGGTGGCCGCGCTTCACGTCATCTCAGATTGGACATTGCCATACTTGGCTTATATGACCCGGGGAGAGCTGCCTGAGGATGAGACCTTGGCGAGACAAATTGTCAGGCGGTCCAAATCCATGACAATTGTTAATGGCGAGTTACATCACCTCAGTGTCACAAGGGCATTCCAGCGTTATGTGTCACCTGCGGAGGGTCAAGAGATACTTCGAGAGATCCATGAAGGAGATTGTGGTCATCATGCCGGCTCAAAATCTCTGGTGGCCAAGGCTTTCCATCATGGTTTCTACTGGCTCACGGCTCATGCTGATGCGGAGGATCTGGTCAGTAAATGTGACGGTTGTCAGAAGTTCTCACGACGGGCTCATGTGCCGGCTCAAGAATTAAGGATGATCCCAATTACTTGTCCGTTTGCAGTCTGGGGTTTTGACATGGTTGGACCCTTCAAAAGGTCTAAGGATAAAAAGACACATCTCCTGGTGGCAGTAGATAAGTTTACAAAGTGGGTTGAGGCGGAGCCAGTCAGTAAGTGTGATGCGGCCACAGCGGTTCAGTTCATGAAAAAGGTGATCTTTCGTTTTGGTTTCCCACACAACATTATAACTGACAATGGTACTAATCTTTCCAAGGGAGCCATGGAAGAGTTCTGTCAACGAGAACATATCCGGCTTGATGTTTCGGCTGTTGCTCATCCTCAATCCAGTGGTCAAGCAGAAAGAGCTAATCAAGAGATACTGAAGGGTATTAAGCCCCGGCTCTTTGTCCCCTTAAAATGGACTCCGGGTTGCTGGGTGGAGGAGTTACCGTTTGTATTATGGAGCATCAACACTACGCCTAACAGATCTACGGGTTACACACCTTTTTTCATGGTCTATGGAGCAGAGGCAGTTCTACCAAGTGACATCCGACACGACTCGCCCCGTGTGGCGGCTTATGTTGAGGCGGACAACGAACAAGCTCGTTAGGAGGCACTTGACTTGTTGGATGAGGAGCGAGACTTGGCAATAGCCTGCTCGGCGATTTACTAGCAGGACCTGCGCCGTTATCATAGCCGCCGGGTCAAGAGCAGAACCTTTCAGGAAGGTGATTTGGTGCTCCGGCTCATCTAGGATCAATCTGACATGCACAAGCTATCTCCGCCTTGGGAAGGACCCTTTGTGGTCAGCAAGAATCTGAACAACGGGTCATACTACCTCATTGATATTCGAGAGCACAAAGATTCACGTAAGTCAGAGGAGGAGACCCGTCGGCCGTGGAATATCGCCCATCTTCGGCCTTACTATACTTGAGCCACCGGCTCTTAGGATGTATGTACTTTTGACGATGTACATATTATATAAAGCAATAAAGCAGGACCTCTGTCCTTTTTCCCCATAAAGAATGTTTTTATGTCTTCTTTATCAGGTGGTGGATACTACCAACAGGGAGCGGATCATATCTGAATCTGACTTTCCCTTTGGTCCGGCTTATGATCATATCTGAATCTAGCCATGGTCATTTGGGGGCTTCCTGTTCAAACATAGGTCGTATTTGAACCAAAGAGAACATAACTGTCTTTACCCGCTTGATCGGCATACTGCCAAACCCACTTGAGGGCTTCTTGATCATATTTGAATCACAGCTTAACCCCTTTGGGTCTGACATGGATCGTATCCGAATCAGCGTCATTAAACAAATCTTATGGTCACTTGGGGGCTTCCTGTTCAAACATAGGTCGTATTCGAACCAAAGAGAACATAGTTGTCGATACCCATTTGATCGGCATCGCCAAGCCACTGGGGGCTATATGATCGTATCCGAATCTTAGCTTAACCCCTTTGGAATGGTTTTACTGATCGTATTTGAATCAGAAGCCTGTAAATTATTTTGACTATCCTGAGACCTTGTGAAAAGCATTATGAGATGTTTTTTGTCTTTCCGGTTTAATATTGGTCACGCCAGGTTGTTAAGTACCAGGTGAGCATCATATCAGCAGGAAAGATTATCAAAGGATCACAGGTATGCTATTATGCTTATGCTTAGCAAAGTATAGTCTGTTTATGATCGCAAAGTATAGTCGGGTTATCAATACTTTCCGTGACCCCGGACGCGATAAAATGCCAAGGAAATTTTTCTTGTTTTATGTGCAGAATAAGGCAAGCAAATTTAATACGCCATGGAAATAAAGCCAGAAATATATAGCAGTGGCGGCTTACGAAGTGTTAAGCGCTAGGAACATGCGCGAAGGCATGACAAACATTGGGAAGTTTTTTCTACCCTATTACATGACTCCCCGAGTCTGCATTGTTTTTCTTCAAAACACCTGGAGATTCACTCCTTCGGCGGGCTTGAAGACTCTGGGTTATCCTTCTCCGCTTCTCCGTTGGCTGTTTTGTCCTGGAAATTTGACGAGGCCCAGTCAATGCCGCTCAAAGCTTCAAACTCAGCTTCATCATCTATTAAACCGGCTGGGTCCACTTCAGGGGCAAAAGTATGCTTACGAATTGGAGGGATCAGGCTGATTTGATCATATGGAGTGTTTGGAATTCTCCGTTTCTCACTATCATAACCCGGCACGTACTTCGTAAGGTCAGTGTTGTTTCCAACAAGGGTTGCCACGGGACGTATGGCTTTGACCCAGGCGGTGAAATCATGGTCGTCGAATATAGTACCGTCCTCCTACAGACTTGGGTATCCAAGGGCAAGGTCGGCCGGGTCTAGTTCTGGGAGCCATGCTTTAGCCCGGCTCAATGCGGCTACGGCCCCGGCTCTTGAGGACGCCCGCCTTAAGTCTTGGATCCGCTGAGGTAGTACAGCAAGGCCCTTCAACACGTCTTGCAGAAGGTGGGGACTGGGATTTGATAAAGCTACAACGGCCAAGGCATGTTGTGACCCGGTGTACAGTTGTTCCACTAGGGTATAAACAGCCTTAAGCTTGATCAGCATGTTTTGCTTAAGGTTGGTACTCCTGGTGCCTGTGTGTGCACAAGCATAGCAGTAAGCCGGGGGTAACTATTACAATAGTCATTGGAAGATTACAATGTTTGAGGTTTTGCATAGTAACTTACCGAAGATGGCTGAGACCATTTGAGATATCTGCCGTTTTAAGGTGGATAGCTCGGTTGTTGCCTCTACAAGAGATTCTTCTGCTGTCTTGGCCCGAGTCACCAGTGAAGCCTTCTCATTAGCCCAAACTTTCTTCTCTGACTCAAAATTTTTCTTCAACTTCTCATTTTCAGAGACACTGAATTCAAATTTGGAGTTGGCCTTCTGAGTTTCAAGTTCTTGAGTTTCCAGACGACTCTTCAGGACAGCAAGCTCCGATTCAAACTGACTTATGGTGGCCTGCATTAACACCAGGTTATGGTAAGGATTATAGTAAGGTAACATTCAAGTCCCAAGCACTTTACAAGTAAAGATACTTGGCACTTGGGGGCTAATGTATGCTGAAGAATTTTAAACTTATCATACCAGGTCACACATATTAAGTCTCAAGCACTTTACAAGTAAAGATACTTGACACTTGGGGGCTAATGTATATTGCAAATTTACAACTATCATGTTATAACCGGGTTAAATATATTCTCTTTGAACTGGCTAAATTAATAAGTAAAGCAGATTTCTAAGTCTACATCATATTTATTCATAAGCAATAGACTTGGGGGCTGGTATAGTATGTAAGATTCAGGTAAAAAGTATAAGTTATACCTCAGATTTGTGCTGTATTTGTTTTACCATGTCAATTTCCAGGTCACGGCTATTATGCACTTGATTCAGATAGCCCGAGACTATATCACCAATGCTTAAGTGAGTATAATCAGTAATGTCCTGCTTGGCTTTTCGGCGTTCGGCAAGTTCTTCCTTGGCGGAACATTTGGCAAGGACGGTAGGCCGCCCTGGTTCAAGAAACTAAGACCTCACAATCTCAACTTCCGGTTCATTTGTCTTGACCGGGCTAGGAGTCTCCGGGTCATTTGTGTTGAGAGTATCTTCAGCGGGCGGATCAAAGGTTGGCACTGGAATATCAGAAGCCGGATCAGGCGGCGGCTGATGGGTAGAGCTGTCTGGAGCAGATGCAATAATCACCGGTTCAGTTACAATCGGGTCTTGGGATGCTTATTCTTCTTCGCCCTCTTGCTGGGTTTCACTTGCATGCTATTAACAAAGGCAAAAGGAGGAATACGCAAGCATGGGTAAAGTAAAGTTCAAGGTACATAAGGTTACATTACCCGGGAGCAGTTTTGAAAGCCGGCATGTTTGACTGCATGGATTCACCGGAAGAAGGAGAGGTATCCTGATAATTGGAGTTAGACGAATTGAGAGGATGACGAATTAAGCCCGCTAAAGGTAAAACAGAACGTAAATCGGAGATAACCTCAGTCCGACGCTTCCTGGTTACGTCAGGTAAGCCGGAGGAGAGTTCCGCATCCTTATTGTTCCGGGTCTGCCTCCGGTTCTCAAGCTGTTGTTGCTTCAAAAGAAATTGAGGATCTTGATAAGCAAGAGCATGTCAAAATCTTACTTTCTGGGTCACCCTTCGGATCTTTTGCTTTGGCAAAGGCTCTGAGTCGGAGGATATTATAGTTACCTCTTCATTGGCTGCTTGACTGTTCCCCGTATCCTCCTGAAGGGATAGAATGTCAGACAGATAATGACAAGGGAATTAAGAACATTTAAAGATTACCTCTTCATCATCCGAAGAACTATCATCCAATTTGAGTAAGTCGGAGGCGCTGGGTTTCTTCTTCTTTGAGGTTCCCGTCTTGGCGGCTTTCCTTTCGGTTTTCTTGGTCGTCCTGGCTTGTTTGGCAGCCTCATGGTCATATTTGGCCTTCCAGAAGTTATCATCAGCCTGTGGAAAGGATAAGGAATTATGAGTACCAAAAAAGGTATAACATAGCAAAGAGTATTTATTAAGATTGATAACTTACTGCAGGGGCCGGGTTCTTCTTGCAAAAGGGAAGTAAGTCGAACGTGTTACTCGTCACAGTGACCTCCTTCAGCAGTGACTGGGTCGTAGCATCCACCACATCATCTGGTAAGTTGTCAGGGCTATGGCGTAACGGGTCATCCTTTTCGCCTGTGTAAGTACACATTAAGCCGGAACGGCGGCTTAATGGAAGTATTCGCCACGTGACCCAGACTCGGACCAGATCGACGCCGTTTAAACCGTTTCCCAAGAGAGCTTTGATCTTCTTGATGGTGGGATTGAGAGGCAGACGCTCAACGGCCGTCAGTTTGTCTGTTAGCGGATGGTTGAACTCAAGGCGCAGGGCACGAAAGCCGGGCAGAGGCTTCTCATCAGCTGGAGAAGTGTCCTGACAGTAGAACCACGTTTGGTTCCAAGATTTTGGGTGACTCGGCAGCTCAGCATAAGGAAAAAGGTAGTCTCTCCGTCGTCGGATCGAGATGCCGCCAAGCTCAAGACTGGGCCCGTTGGCACGTTCATTTTGCCGGTTCAAGTAGAAAAGTCCCTAAACAATAGCAAACTTGGCTCCTCTCCAAGGTACACCTCGCAGAAGACTTGGAAATTGCAAATATTTGACACGAATTGGGTCCGATTTCTTGAGGTCTAAGGTCAGAGAAATTCAAAACCTCCCTGATGAATTTTGAGCCGGGAAAGGAAAATCCCCGACTAATGTGATCCGTAAAAACTATCACCTCCCCTTCTTTGGGTTGAGGCTTCTCTTTAGATGGGTCAGGGGCACGATAAGACATGACCTCCTTCTTAGGCAGATGGCCAGACTTACCAAATTCAGCAAGTTTACTCCTGGTAACTATGGATGGGACCCAATTGCAGGTTACAGGGTGTTGGAAATATGCCCTAGAGGCAATAATAAAAGTATTATTATTATATTTCCTTGTTCATGATAATTGTCTTTTATTCATGCTATAATTGTATTATCCGGAAATCGTAATACACGTGTGAATACATAGACCACAATATGTCCCTAGTGAGCCTCTAGTTGACTAGCTCATTTTGATCAACAGATAGTCATGGTTTCCTGGCTATGGACATTGGATGTCGTTGATAACGGGATCACATCATTAGGAGAATGATGTGATGGACAAGACCCAATCCTAAGACTAGCACAAAAGATCGTGTAGTTCATTTGCTAGAGCTTTGCCAATGTCAAGTATCTCTTCCTTCGACCATGAGAGCGTGTAACTCCTGGATACCGTAGGAGTGCTTTGGGTGTATCAAACGTCACATAGTAACTGGGTGACTATAAAGGTGCACTACAGGTATCTCCGAAAGTATCTATTGTTTTATGCGGGTCGAGACTGGGATTTGTCACTCCGTGTAAATGGAGAGGTATCTCTGGGCCCACTCAGTAGGACATCATCATATGCGCAATGTGACCAAGGAGTTGATCACGGGATGATGTGTTACGGAACGAGTAAAGTGACTTGCCGGTAACGAGATTGAACAAGGTATTGGATACCGACGATCGAATCTCGGGCAAGTAACATATCGATAGACAAAGGGAATTGAATACGAGATTGATTAAGTCCTTGACATCGTGGTTCATCCGATGAGATCATCGTGGAACATGTGGGAGCCATCATGGGTATCCAGATCCCGCTGTTGGTTATTGACCGGAGAACGTCTCGGTTATGTCTACATGTCTCCTGAACCCGTAGGGTCTACACACTTAAGGTTCGATGATGCTAGGGTTATAAAGGAAGTTTGTATGTGGTTACCGAATGTTGTTTGGAATCCCGGATGAGATCCCGGACGTCACGAGGAGTTCCGGAATGGTCCGGAGGTAAAGATTTATATATGGGAAGTCCTATTTTGGCCACCGGAAAATGTTCGAGATTTTTCGGTATTGTACCGGGAAGGTTCTAGAAGGTTCCGGAGTGGGGCCCACCTGCATGGGGGGACCCACATGGACGTGGGTAGTGGGGGCAAGGCCCCACACCCCTGGTCAAGGCGCACCAAGATCCCCCCTTAGAAGGAATAAGATCATATCCCGAAGGGATAAGATCAAGATCCCTAAAAAGGGGGGATAACAATCGGTGGGGAAGGAAATAATGAGATTTCTTTCCTCCCACCTTGGCTCAACGCCCCAATGGACTTGGAGGGCAAGAAACCAGCCCCTCCACCCCTATATATAGTGGGGAGGCGCATGGGAGCTATACACGAAGTTCTGGCGCAGCCCTCCCCGTCTCCCAAGTCGTCCTCCTCTCCCATGGTGCTTGGCGAAGCCCTGCTGGATTGCCACGCTCCTCCACCACCACCACGCCGTTGTGCTGCTGTTAGATGGAGTCTTCCTCAACCTCTCCCTCTCTCCTTGCTGGATTAAGGCGTGGGAGACGTCACCGAGCTGTACGTGTGTTGAACGCGGAGGTGCCGTCCGTTCGGCACTAGGATCATCGGTGATTTGAATCACGACGAGTACAACTCCATCAACCCCGTTCACTTGAACGCTTCCGCTTAGCGATCTACAAGGGTATGTAGATGCACTCTCTTTCTACTCTGGTCTCTCCATAGATAGATCTTGGTGACACGTAGGAAAATTTTGAATTTCTGCTACGTTCCCCAATAGTGGCATCATGAGCTAGGTCTATTGCGTAGATTCTTTGCACGAGTAGAACACAAAGTAGTTGTGGGCGTTGATGTTGTTCAATATGCTTACCGTTACTAGTCCAATCTTGTTTCGACGGTATTGTGGGATGAAGCGGCCCGGACCGACCTTACACGTACTCTTACGTGAGACAGGTTCCACCGATTGACATGCACTTGGTGCATAAGGTGGCTAGCGGGTGCCAGTCTCTCCCACTTTAGTCGGAACGGATTCGATGAAAAGGGTCCTTATGAAGGGTAAATAGCAATTGGCATATCACGTTGTGGTCTTGCATAGGTAAGAAACGTTCTTGCTAGAAACCCATAGCAGCCACGTAAAACATGCAACAACAATTAGAGGACGTCTAACTTGTTTTTGCAGGGTATGCTATGTGATGTGATATGGCCAAGAAGAATTTGATGAATGATATGTGATGTATGAGATTGATCATGTTCTTGTAATAGGATTCACGACTTGCATGTCGATGAGTATGACAACCGGCAGGAGCCATAGGAGTTGTCTTTATTTATTGTATGACCTGCGTGTCATTGAAGAACGCCATGTAAACTACTTTACTTTATTGCTAAACGCGTTAGTCATAGAAGTAGAAGTAGTCATTGGCGTGACAACTTCATGAAGACTCGATGATGGAGATCATGATGATGGAGATCATGGTGTCGTGCCGGTGACGATGATGATCATGGAGCCCCGAAGATGAAGATCAAAAGGAGCAAAATGATATTGGCCATATCATGTCACTATTTGATTGCATGTGATGTTTATCATGTTTATGCATCTTGTTTGCTTAGGACGACGGTAGTAAATAAGATGATCCCTTACAAAATTTCAAGAAGTGTTCTCCCCTAACTATGCACCGTTGCTACAGTTCGTCGCTTCTAAGCACCACGTGATGATCGGGTGTGATGGATTCTTACGTTCACATACAACGGGTGTAAGACAGTTTTACACAGCGAAAACACTTAGGGTTAACTTGACGAGCCTAGCATGTGCAGACATGGCCTCGGAACACGGAGACCGAAAGGTCGAGCATGAGTCGTATGGTAGATACGATCAACATGAAGATGTTCACCGATGATGACTAGTCCGTCTCACGTGATGATCGGACACGGCCTAGTTGACTCGGATCATGTGATCACTTAGATGACCAGAGGGATGTCTATCTAAGTGGGAGTTCATAAGATGAACTTAATTATCCTGAACATAGTCAAAAGACCTTTTGCAAATTATGTCGTAAGCTCGCGCTTTAGTTCCACTGTTTAGATATGTTCCTAGAGAAAATATAGTTGAAAGTTGATAGTAGCGATTATGCAATCAGTAGAAAGCTTATGTCCTTAATGCACCGCTCAGTGTGCTGAACCCCAACGTCGTTTGTCGATGTTGCGAACATCGGACATACACGTTTTGATAACTACGTGATAGTTCAATTAAATGGTTTAAGTAGAGGCACCAAAGACGTTTTCGAAACGTCGCGGAACATATGAGATGTTTCGAGGGCTGAAATTGGGATTTCAGGCTCGTGCCCACGTCAAGAGGTATAAGACCTCCGACGATTTTCTTAGCTTGCAAACTAAGGGAGAAAAGCTCGATCGTTGAGCTTGTGCTCAGATTGTCTGAGCACAACAATCACTTGAATCGAGTGGGAGTTGATCCTCCAGATGAGATAGTGATGTTTCCCCAAAGTCATTGCCACCAAGCTGCTAGAGCTTTGTGATTAACTATAACATATCAGGGATAGATATGATGATCCTTGAAATATTCATGATGTTTGACACCGCGAAAGTAGAAATCAAGAAGGAGCATCAATTGTTGATGGTTGGTGAAACCACTAGTTTCAAGAAGGGCAAGGGAACAAAGGGATACTTCATGAAACGACAATTCAGCTGCTGCTCTAGTGAAGAAACCCAAGGTTGAAGCCAAACCCGAGACTAAGTGCTTCTGTAATAAGGGGAACAACCACTGGAGCAGCATTACCCTAGATACTTGGTAGATGAGAAGGCTGGCAAGGTCGATAGAAGTATATTGGATATACATTATGTTAATGTGTACTTTACTAGTACTCCTAGTAGCACCAGGGTATTGGATACCGGTTCGGTTGCTAAGTGTTAGTAACTCGAAATAAAAGCTAAGGAATAAACGGAGACTAGCTAAAGGTGAGCTGACGATATATGTTGGAAGTGTTTCCAAGGTTGATATGATCAAGCATCGCACGCTCCCTCTACCAGCGAGATTGGTGTTTGCGTTGAGCATAGACATGATTGGATTATGTCTATCGCAATACGGTTATTCATTTAAGGAGAATAATGGTTACTCTATTTTTGAATAATACCTTCAATGGTCTTGCACCTAAAGGAATGGTTTATTGAATCTCGGTCGTAGTGATACACATTTTCATGCCAAAAGATATAAGATAGTAATGATAGTACCACTTACTTGTGGCACTGCCATGTAAGTCATAATGGTATAAAACGCATGAAGAAGCTCCATGTTGATGGATCTTTGGACTCACTCGTTTTTGAAAAGTTTGAGACATGCGAACCATGTCTATTGGTGTATATGCATGAAGAAACTCCATGCAAATGGATCGTTCGGACTCACTTGATTTTGAATCACTTGAGATATGCAAATCATACCACATGGGCAAGATGACTGAAAAGCCTCATTTTCAGTAAGATGGAATAAGATAGCAACTTGTTGGAAGTAACACATTTTGATGTGTGCAGTCGAATGAGTGCTGAGGCATGCAGTGAATATCATTATGTTCTTACTTCACAGATGATTCGAGTAAATGTTGAGTATATTTACTTGATGAAACACAAGTCTGAATTATTGAATGGTTCAAGTAATTTCAGAGTGAAGTAGCAGATCATTGTGACAAGAGGATAAAATGTCTATGATATGATCATAGAGATGAATATCTGAGTTACAAGTTTTGGCACACAATTAAGACATTGTGGAAATTGTTTCACAATTAATACCGCCTGGAACACCATAATGTGATGGTGTGTCCGAACATCATAGTTGCACCCTATTGGATATGGTGCGTACCATGATGTCTCTTATCGAATTACCACTATCGTTCATGGGTTAGGCATTAGAGACAACCACATTCACTTTAAATAGGGCACCACGTAATTCCGATGAGATGACACCATATGAATTATGGTTTAGAGAAACCTAAGTTGTCGTTTCTTAAAAGTTTGGGGCTGCGACGCTTATATGAAAAAGTTTCAGGTTGATAAGCTCGAACCCAAAGCGGATAAAATGCATCTTCATAGGAAACCCAAAACAGTTGGGTATACCTCCTAATTCAGATCCGAAAGCAATATGGATTGTTTCTAGAATCGGGTCCTTTCTCGAGGAAAAGTTTCTCTCGAAAGAATTGAGTGGGAGGATGGTGGAGACTTGATGAGGTTATTGAACCGTCTCTTCAAGTAGTGTGTGACAGGGCACAGGGAGTTGTTCCTGTGGCACCTACACCAATTGAAGTGGAAGCTTATGATATTGATCATGAAACTTCGGATCAAGTCACTCCCAAACCTCGTAGGATGACAAGGATGCGTACTACTTCAGAGTGGTACGTAATCCTGTCTTGAAGGTCATGTTGCCAGACAACAATGAACCTACGAGCTATGGAGAAGCGATGGTGGGCCCGGATTCCAATAAATGGCTTGAGGCCATAAAATCCGAGAGAGGATCCATGTATGAAAACAAAGTGTAGACTTTGGCAGAACGGCTCGATGGTCATAAGGCTAATGAGTACAGATGGATTTCAAAAGGAAGACGGACAATGATGGTAAATGTCACCATTAAGAAAGCTCGACTTGTCGTTAAGATGTTTTCCGACAAGTTCAAGGAGTTGACTACGATGAGATTTTCTCACTCCTAGCGATGCTAAGAGTCTGTTGGAATTATATTAGCGATTACTGCATTATTTATGAAATCTTGCAGATAGGATGTCAAAACATTGTTTCCTCGACGATTTTAATGAGGAAAGGTTGTATGTGATACAACCGGAAGGTTTTGTCAATCCCGAAAGATGCTAATAAGTATGCAAAGCTCCAGCAATCCTTCTAAGGAGTGGAGTGAGCATCTCGGAGTTGGAATGTATGCTTTGACGATGATCAAAAATTTTGGGTTTGTACAAAGTTTATGAGAAACTTGTATTTCCAAAGAAGTGAGTGGGAGCACTATAGAATTTCTGGTGAGTATATGTTGTTGACATATTGTTGATCAGAAATGACGTAGAATTTCTGGAAAGCATATAGGGTTATTTTGAAAGTGTTTTTCAATGGAAAGCCTGGATTAAGCTACTTGAACATTGAGCATCAAGATCTATAAGGATAGATCAAAATGCTTAATAATACTTTCAAATGAGCACATACCTTGACATGATCTTGAAGGTGTTCAAGATGGACCAGTCAAAGAAGGAGTTCTTGCCTGAGTTGTAAGGTACGAAGTTAAGACTTAAAGCTCGACCACGGCAGAATAGAGAGAAAGGACGAAGGTCGTCCCCTATGCTTAAGACGTAGGCTCTTCAGTATGCTATACTGTGTACCGCACCTGAAGTGTGCCTTGCCATGAGTCAGTCAAGGGGTACAAGAGTGATCCAAGAATGGCTCACAGGACAGCGGTCAAAGTTATCCTTAGTAACTAGTGGACTAAGGAATTTTCTCGATTATGGAGGTGGTAAAAGAGTTCGTCGTAAAGGTTACGACGATGCAAGCTTGACACCTATCCGGATAGCTCTGAGTAGAGAGACCGGATACATATAATGGAGCAATAATTTAGAATAGCTCCAAGTAGAACAGTTGTTTGGAATAGCTCCAAATAGAGCGTGGTAGCTGCATCTAGGAGATGACATAGAGATTTGTAAAGCACACACGGATCTGAAAGGTTCAGACCCGTTGACTAAAACCTCTCTCACAAGCAACATGATCAAACATAAAACTCATTGAGTGTTAATCACATAGTGATGTGAACTAGACTACTGACTCTAGTAAACTCTTGGGTATTAGTCACATGGCGATGTGACCTGTGAGTGTTAATCACATGGCGATGTGAACTAGATTATTGACTCTAGTGCAAGTGGGAGACTGTTGGAAATATGCCCTAGAGGCAATAATAAAAGTATTATTATTATATTTCCTTGTTCATGATAATTGTCTTTTATTCATGCTATAACTGTATTATCCGGAAATCGTAATACACGTGTGAATACATAGACCACAATATGTCCCTAGTGAGCCTCTAGTTGACTAGCTCGTTGTGATCAACAGATAGTCATGGTTTCCTGGCTATGGACATTGGATGTCGTTGATAACGGGATCACATCATTAGGAGAATGATGTGATGGACAAGACCCAATCCTAAGACTAGCACAAAAGATCGTGTAGTTCATTTGCTAGAGCTTTGCCAATGTCAAGTATCTCTTCCTTCGACCATGAGAGCGTGTAACTCCTGGATACCGTAGGAGTGCTTTGGGTGTATCAAACGTCACAACATAACTGGGTGACTATAAAGGTGCACTACAGGTATCTCCGAAAGTATCTATTGTTTTATGCGGATCGAGACTGGGATTTGTCACTCCGTGTAAACGGAGAGGTATCTCTGGGCCCACTCGGTAGGACATCATCATATGCGCAATGTGACCAAGGAGTTGATCACGGGATGATGTGTTACGGAACGAGTAAAGTGACTTGCCGGTAACGAGATTGAACAAGGTATTGGATACCGACGATCGAATCTCGGGCAAGTAACATACCGATAGACAAAGGGAATTGAATACGGGATTGATTACGTCCTTGACATCGTGGTTCATCCGATGAGATCATCGTGGAACATGTGGGAGCCATCATGGGTATCCAGATCCCGCTGTTGGTTATTGACCGGAGAACGTCTCGGTTATGTCTACATGTCTCCCGAACCCGTAGGGTCTACACACTTAAGGTTCGATGACGCTAGGGTTATAAAGGAAGTTTGTATGTGGTTACCGAATGTTGTTCGGAATCCCGGATGAGATCCCGGACGTCACGAGGAGTTCCGGAATGGTCCGGAGGTAAAGATTTATATATGGGAAGTCCTATTTTGGCCACCGGAAAATGTTCGAGATTTTTCGGTATTGTACTGGGAAGGTTCTAGAAGGTTCCGGAGTAGGGCCCACCTGCATGGGGGGACCCACATGGACGTGGGTAGTGGGGGCAAGGCCCCACACCCCTGGTCAAGGCGCACCAAGATCCCCCCTTAGAAGGTATAAGATCATATCCCGAAGGGATAAGATCAAGATCCCTAAAAAGGGGGGATAACAATCGGTGGGGAAGGAAATAATGAGATTTCTTTCCTCAACCACCACCACCACGCTCCTCCACCACCACCACGCCGTTGTGCTGCTGTTAGATGGAGTCTTCGTCAACCTCTCCCTCTCTCCTTGCTGGATCAAGGCGTGGGAGACGTCACCGGGCTGTACGTGTGTTGAACGCGGAGGTGCCGTCCGTTCGGCACTAGGATCATCGGTGATTTGAATCACGACGAGTACGACTCCATCAACCCCGTTCACTTGAACGCTTCCGCTTAGCGATCTACAAGGGTATGTAGATGCACTCTCTTTCTACTCGTTGCTGGTCTCTCCATAGATAGATCTTGGTGACACGTAGGAAAATTTTGAATTTCTGCTACGTTCCCCAACACAGGGGCCTTGGCCGCCTTAGCAGCCATGACAACAGTTGGCCTATGACAAAATAAGAAGATCCGGTTCAATTTTAACCCGGGAGAAAAATCCTAATTATTCAAGGTGGCGGCTTAATGAGGGGCCTAATGATATAAGGATGGTTGTGCAACAATATTTAAGCCGTTACAAGTATCAAGAGCAGTTCAAAATTCTTCAGGTCATGAGGAGCAACTAAGGTTCTGTGTCATTTATTTAAGCTGGACACCTGGACAGTTGTGTTTAAAGGCATTTAACAGAAGGAATTTTCCGCGTGATAAAAACAGGTTTCATAATCTTCTACTGATATTTAAGATCAAAGGTCTGTTCTGATAAGAAAATTTTCTAGACCTAAAAACTGACGCAGACATGTTCATAGGCTCGAATGAGGCTTTTATACAGAGAAACGGATCTGCTTTTTATCCAAAAAAAGTGCGAAAACAACTACCGTGGCCATATTATATCATTCTCAGATCAGACGAGGAATCTAAGAGGAAAACTAACAAGGGTTTGGCTCTAATGGTGATGAACTCTGACGAACTCGAAGATGCCCTAATGTGGATCTAAGCAAGGAATGGAAGGGAACTTACGGATCTGGATGGGCTGCGGAGGTTCGTCGTGTTTCTCTGGTCCAACCAGGTCGATGCAGCAGCCTGAGACGGTGAAGACAGGAAGCTCGACAGCGGCGGCGGCGGAGCTCGAGAGGAGGCGAGAGGAAGAAGACGACTGAAAGAGGGAAGAATGGAAGACCAGGGTCGCGCCTATTTATAAGAGAAGGATAACTGAGGCGGCGCGAGAAACGAGGAGATAAAATTTATTATCCAGCGGCCCTGATGCCTCGATTATCGGGATGGTCAGTAAAGGCAAAGATCCGTTGGAAGATATGAAGGAGTAAAAATAAGTTTTATTGAAGATGACGTCACAGTGATTTAACCCGGATCTAGATGATGACGTCACAGCGGGTTAAAATCTTCACGCAAGACAAAAGACTGAAGGACAGTTCCATAAGGTATTTTAAGATTGACATGAACAGGTTCAAATCAATCTGGGGCCTAATGTTGGGGATATAACTATTTGTGTAAGCCGCCCAAGAGGGGCCGGGTTACGCAAAGAAGACTTACCAGAGAGAAGCCCAAGACCAAAGGTAAAAATGGCGGTTCATAGAGCGCTTAAGGCCCGCAGGCGACTTAAGACCCGTTGTAATAAACCGCCATAGTAATATGACTTGTATGATAAGGTAGACTTAACTAGTCACCGAGCCGGACACTGTTTATAAGCCGGCCGGGACTCTATAAGCCACAGGGCGTCAATTCGTGTATATAAGGGGACGACCTGCTGGCGGCTTAGGGCAAGAAACAACTCATCGAGAACCGGGCATAGCGTATCTCGCTCCCTGGTCATCGAAACATCAATACCAACCCAACTAGACGTAGGCCTTACCTTCACCATAAGGGGCCGAACTAGTATAAAACCTCTCGTGTCCATTGTCCCGATTAACCCCTTCAAGCTTCCTAGTTGCGATGGCTCCACAACTAAGTCCTTTCATGAGGACATCTGATGTGACAATTCCACGACATTTCCCGTTCGCCTCTTTTTCGCTCGCCTCTTGTGTGCTTGTGTAACATCCCAAAATTTTAATTTGGAATGTTATACATAGGTCATTCATGCATATCATATTTTATTTCTTTTCTGCTCTGCAATCCTCGAAATCCTAAGCAACTCAAGGACCCTCGGAGAGAGTTGGGGATTTTCCGGTTTCATATTTGGATTTTCCTACCAAATAATGAAACGAGGATTTTTTATTTTTATTATTTCTCCCTCCGAAAAATATTTCGTGCCAAAAATAAATGAGAGGAGATAATATGACTTCTCCAAAATAATTGAAATATTGGAGGAAAAATATTAAAATCATTTATTTGATTTTAGTTGATTTTATTCGGATTTTATTTGCATTAGAAAAATTTGCATGTTTTCCAAAATTGCATTTTTGGGCCAAGAAAATGTTCATCTCGTTCTAAATATTTTATTTAGATGGTGAAAATTTGTTTTGGCATTTTTAGGTTTTTATTTTATTTTCTAGGATTTTATTTCTGCCGGAGAAATTATTTTTTTTAAAAAAAATTCCCCGCGCCCGACCGGGCCTAAGGCCCAGCCGAGCAGGTCGGCCCAACCGTCGCCGCCTCTTGCGCGCGAGCGCCGCCGCCGCCACCGACTCGGACAGGAGTCCGAGCTGGACTCCTCCGCCGCCGCCGCCTTGGCCCCTACTCCAAGCCCCCCCCTATATATACTCCCCCCGAGCCACAACCACCACCAACCACCGCTGCCACCGCAGCCCCGAGCCGCAGCCGCCTCCCGCCGCCGCGCCTCGCCGCCGCCGCTGTAGCCCCGCCGCCAGTGAGTCGAGCCCCGCCGCCCCACCTCGCCTCGCCGGAGCCCCTCGCCGGAGGTACCGAGCCGGATCCGAGCCGCCGGTTTTTCTTAAAAACCGTTCGGTTTTTTTAGAAACCCTAGTCCGTTTTTTTTCAGATTGGTTCAGCGGTTTTTCGCGGTTCTTCTATTTAGCGGACGTTCGTCCGTACGTTCGTCTAAACGAACGGTTTTCATTCGTTAGTTACAGATAACGAACGCTCGTTCGTTAGCCTGTTCGTCAGTTTTCTTTTATCGGATTTATTTGCGATTATTCTCGGTCGCGATTTCTGATCCGATCTTAGTTTTTGTTTATCTTTCCGCTCGTTAGTCGGAATCAGGTGATTCAAAAGCCTAGAGTTTTGTCTCAAGACCCTCTTTCTGCTTAACCAACTTGAACAAGATTTTGATACAATAAAATTTGATTTTAATTCAGATTAGTCAATGGATCTTGTTTCTCTTGCCGTTTGAGTTTTGTTGCTCCGTTCGATTTGATTCTTTTTGCAAACTGGAGTTCTTAAGTTGAACTTTCTGGTCCTCGCTTTTAGTTGAAGTTTTGTTTATGCATCTTTGCTAGTTGCTTATGTATGTTACTGTTTGTTTGCGATAGAATTTCCGGAGTGCGAAGCGTGTTACTATGAGTCTCTAGGATTCGCGGATCGTCAGCAAGGCAAGTAACACATTGATCATACTCTTTTCATACCCAGTTTTCATTGCATTAGTTCAATCCTCAAACATTGCATGATTAGGATATCTTTAATATGTGGGTTTTGGGAAGTAGTTGATGAGGTAGAACCTATTGCCCTGTTTATTATCAAACCCTTGGGAGTTACTTCTACGTTATGCTTATATTGCTATGATATGCTCGTAGACGTGGATTGGGTTTGAGTGTTCCATGACAGATGTGAGATTGTTAATTAATGTTTCAACTTAAGGTGGCAACTTTAATACACATCTGGGTGGATTGAGGCACTTGGGAAACCCAGTGTTGTCTGTTTTTTTGGAAATCCCAGGGTTACCGTGTGATCTTCCTAGGGACCGCCACCCAGGCTCAAAGGGAACTGAGATGATTCATGCTAGAAACTTCCGTGTGCAGCCACAAGCTATTATGGGCTCTAGCATTGCTGAGTAAGTTACGTGAGGCTCTTGAACAGGTAGATCAGTAGGTAGTGGGTTTTGTAGGTTTGGTATGGTCTACCCGGAAGTAGAGAGTTAATGTTTTTGAAAGACTATTTCTCGGTCATCCGTTTCTCAAACACCGTGTAGTGCGAGAAATCCAATGGAGGCGATCGAGTCTATGGGGAAAAGTGTGCAAACCTCTGCAGAGTGTACAATCTAATCATGGTTAGCCGTGTCCCCGGTTATGGACTATTCTGAGTGTCTAGTACTTGGATTATCACATGTATCTCATCATGTTACTTAAATTAACTTGTTGGGTTGTTAATAATTACTTTTAATTGGGATTGAGTTGGGGTTACCTTCTCAATGTTGTTCAACTACCATAATAGTTAAATAAAATTTATTCCTTTGCAGTAGGGAAAAATTGGCTTTATGCAAAACTATAAGCGTAGAGCTTTCCACTAGCCAAATATGCATGTAGTGTTAGTATTATTTTTTTCTTGCTCTACTGTGTTATATTGCCAGCATATTCCATGTGCTGACCCGTTTCTCGGGGTGTTATGTTGCAGACTTTTCAGACGAGGAGTAAGGTTCGTGAGCTCGTTGCCGTGCAGCTCAGCTATGCCGTTGGAGTTGATGGACTCACTTTATATTCCAAGCCTTCCGATGTTATCGCATTAGATGGCCTTAAGCCATATTATTGTAATAAGTTCTCTTTTGAGACATTCGATGTAATAAGTGTGTGATTGCTACTCTATTATAAATCCTTCGAGTACTGTGCGTGTCAGCATTAGTGATCCAGGGATGACACTGATGCACAGAGACTTGACCGTCTGAGGTCGGGTCGCTACAAGATGGTATCAGAGCAAACGCTGATTGTAGGACACCACCACTAAGACAAACCATAGGTCACTCTTCTCTACTCATTTCTGATTCCTCTTCCCTTTTTCCACTCTTTAGGATGCCGGAGATGAAGAACAAGTTTGCGCAACCGGACGAGGATACACCTTTTGGACGCCACCTGAAGGAAGTCACTAGGTACCTGAACATTGGAATACCAAGTTTCACCGGGATGTACAACGCCACCCTACCAGAAGAGGAGCGCTGGATGATTCAAGCACAAGTACCAGGAAGGACGTTCTCGCCAACTTCTAAACCCATAGAATTTTCCTTCGATGCACCAACCTGGAGCCTAGGCAAGAGCATGGCAGCCCACATTACCATGGGACGCATTGGAGAAGTCTACAACAAGGAACTCAAGGACACCATCTATCAAATATGTGGGCGCCGGGACGAGCAATGGGAGATGATCAGCACCAAGCAAGATAGATCCATTGCAGCTTTTATCCAGGAGCAAAACCAGCACATTCGACGACAGGAGAACCAGATGTGCGCAGAGATGATGGAGTTGAAGAAGGCAAAGACTAGGATCATCGAGCTGGAGGAAGAACTCAAGTTCACCCGCGATGGATATGAGGAGGAAATCAAGACGCTACTGGAGAAGAACGACAACCTGGTTAAGAAGATCGGAGTATTCATGGGAGAACCAGCACCAGGAGACGAAGATGACGACCCCACTTGCCCGGATAACTACATCATCATCGACGACACTGATTCTGATCCTAGTGATGATGATTATGAAGATGAAGCTGGAGCCGACATTATGGAATCTTCCACCGATCAAAATTTCTAGATGACCACCATATACTAGTAGTATTTCCCCCATGTATTTAGTAGTAATTGAGCACTTTTGCGATAGTTCTAGACCGTTGTAAGCCCTTGCTTGATTGGTTGAGTGATATGATTGTGTTTGCCTCATGTGCATATGGGTAGTGCTTTCTCACTAGACCTTTTTTCTATTCTAATCTCTTCGCTCTAAACCCATCAGATGCCTCCGAGATGTGACACCGGTTTTGCTTTCCCGCCGGAGCTCACCCAGTTGATCCAACAGCAGAATGCTTTGATGCAGTTACTAGTTCAGAACCAGGGCAACAACAACAACAACAACAACAACCCTCCACCCGCAGACAACCTAGCCCATTTTCTAAGGTTACAACCGCCGGTGTTTTCCAGTAGCACCGAACCAATAGTTGCTGATGATTGGCTACGCCGTATTGGAATGGAGTTGACCACCGCAGGGTGCACAGATGCGGAGAAGGTGCGTTTTGCCGCACACCAATTGAATGGACCAGCAGCGTCATGGTGGGAAAATTTCACAGCCACCTACCCTATCAGCACTGTCACATGGGCTCAGTTTCAGCAAGCTTTTCGTACTGCCCATGTTTCCACTGGAGCTATGCAGATGAAGAAGCGGGAGTTTCACAATTTACATCAGGGGAACCATACTGTAGGCCAGTACGTGGATGATTTTAGCAAACTATCACACTATGCCCCTGATGATGTGGCCACAGATGCCGCGAAGCAGGAGAAGTTTATGGAAGGGTTGAATGATGAGATGAGTATGCAGTTGATGGTGGCAACCTTCAACAACTACCAGGAGCTGGTAGATAAGGCTCTTATGATCGAAGGGAAGCAGTAGCAGATTGAGAGCCGTAAGAGGAAGTACGGACAAGGGAAGTATAACTCAGGAGCTCAACATAAGCCTCGCTTAACCCCGAATACGGGAGGGCTTGTTCATAACTGTCGGGGAAACTGATCCACGAACACCTATGGGACCGGCGGACCGAGCCCCTTTCGGTTCGGCGGGGGGCGGAGGTCGCACGAAGAGCGGATCGAGGCGAAGCACATGAGCAGTTTACCCAGCTTCGGAGCTCTCCGGAGAGATAATACTCCTACTGCTGCTTGTCTGATTGTATTGAGTTCTTGCTCGGGAGCGCATGAGTGCTACAGTACACACTAGCTGCTAACGAGACCGAGCGTGAGTGTGTTTCTCGCTTCCCGAACCTCCTCTACGTTGCGCATGGGCCTCCTTTTATATGCTCAAGGGGTCACCGACAGGTGGCAACATAGGCAAGGGGTAAAAATGGAAAAGGAATTGTAGTTGGTACAGCTACCTGTACAGTGCATCCTACCTAACCCTGACGGCAGGGGACAAAGGCATTAAATGCCCGTCTGCGTCGCCCAAACAGTGCAGAAAGGGACCGTCAGGGACGCCACCGCTTGCCATGATGGCAACCTTGTCAGCATCGCATGCCACCGCGCACCGCTGGCTGCACAGCCTCTCGCCACGCGCGCCTGGAAAGGCCCCACGGCGACACGTTGGTGAATGTGCTAGAGCGTGGGTATAGAGTGGTCGCTTGCCGCGGCAAGCGCCTTGCCGCGGTCGTCGTCTTGTCGCGTCCGGGAGCTTGTCGCTCACCGGGCCTTGCCGGGACGCGTGGCGCGTCACGGCAAGTTCCTTGAGATGCCTTGGTTGGCCTTCCCGGCAAGCTCTTCTTGCCGGGGCCTTGTCTCCTTGGCTTGAATACTTTGTTCTCGAATGGCTCCAAAGGAACCACGGAGGACCTTGGCGGTCACCCGGCAAGCCTTGCCGCGGGGTGCTGCAACTTCCCGTGCACAAGTTCGGGATACTAGGGTACCCCTACTCTAGTACACCGACAGGAGCCCCCGGGCCTGGGCCAAACACGGTGCCGAGCGCTGTTGGGCCAGGCCCAAAACAGGGCACGGGCACGCGCGGCATGGGTTACGCCGTATCTTACTCCGTATCCACTGCGCCCTCCCCGAACGGCACGCGCCGAATGCGGCATCGTGGGAGAGATCGTGGCTGGTTTATTTATTTGGAAAGACGGAACGCCCGCCCCCTCCCTCTTTATAAGCAGGGGAAATAGGGGCAGTTCGCCCATCTTGCCGGTTGCTACTCCAATCTCATAAATCTCCGCCGCTCCCCCCCTTCTTCCCAAAGCTGAAAGAGAGCAGCGCTCCGCCCCCCCCCCATCGCCACCAGCATCACCAACGCCGTCGATCTCCCCCACCAACTCCGCCATGGCTCCGAAAGCCGACAAGGGGAACGTCGTGAAGTCGGCCGAGGCGCAGCGGCTCGTGGCGCTGCGAAAGGAGCGGGCAATCTTCCCCCCCCAGCTCGCCGCGAAGGAGCTGAGGGAGTACTACTACCTCTTCTGGTCGACGGAGACGCGAGCGCATCCGCGTACGAAGGTACTCCCAGCTGCCGCTTCGGAACTGGCTCCGAATGGATACCCTTTCTTCGCGCTGTTCTTGTACTGCGGGCTCTGCCCGCCTTTCTCTGAATTTTTCTGCGATATCATGAACACGTACGGGTTCCGCCTCCTTGACTTCACCCCCAATGCTGTCCTGACCATGGAAGTTTTTGCACATCTCTGCGAAAACTTTGTCGGAGTCTATCCAAACGTAGCCCTTTTCCGCCACTTCTTTATGCCCCGAGTTGAGAGAAGGGAGCCTCTTGCCGGCGGAATCGCTTGGATCTCGAGAGCTGGCAAAAAGGAAGCTTATCTGGAGGGAGAGCTCCGCAGCAAGTGGGAGGAATGGAGAGCGGAGTGGTGCTGGATTGTCAAGGAGAACCCGCAGCCATTTACTGCCCAGCGCCAAGCCCCAATAGTGCGCGGCAATGATTGGAGCAACGTGGCCCCGGAAGACGACAGGCTGAAGATTGCCGTCACCCGGATCCTACGCCTCAGGCTTGCCGGGCTCACCGTAGGCGCCGTTGGCGCAGATTTTCTTCGCCGCCGCATCGCCCCCCTGCAGGAGAGGAGTAGACCCGCCTGGGAGTTCCAGAATGCGGCGGATATCATGAGGTTGCGCCCGGGCCTCAACTTCAACTTCACTGTCCTGGAACTGGACGCGATGATCCTGGAGCTGTTCAAGCGTGATCCTCAACATCCCGAAGCGTTCATGTTGCCGAGGGGTGTCCTTCCATTGTGCAACAACTCCTCGCTCGACCGCATCCGTGCGATGATGCCGCTGTGCGACTCGCATGGAATTGTCCCAACTTGGCAAGAGCCTGCAGATGACGTCGTGCAGGAGTTCTTTGACGGCCTGGTAGAAGTGCCGGTCTGCCCCGATGAACAGAAGAGCCTCACCCGCGACACCACCGATGCGGAGATGCAGCGCATCGCCACCAGGCTGGAGGAGGTGGCGGTAGCCGCTGCCGCGGGCGAGTTTGGATTCACCGTGGAGGAGGCAGAGGCAGCAGAGGCGGCAAGCCTTGTCGAGCGAGAGGAGCTTGCCGGCGAGGAAGAGCTTGTCGGGCCTGAAGCTGAGTCGAGCGAGCCCGCCGAGGGCGCGAGCGACTCGTTGAAGATCGGCTCCTCCTCCTCCATACCTTCAGCCAGCTTGCCGCAAGCGGAGCCCCCAGCTCCACCAAGAAGGCGTCTTCGCAAGGCCGGGGACGTAGCCGGCAGATGAGTCAACAGCCGTCGTGCCGCGCGACACGCTCTACCGCGGCAAGCACTGCTGTCGCGGGAGCGCCTCACGCCGCTACGGCAACTGGAGCGGGGTCTTCCTGGTCCACCGCTACTGCCCCTGCCAAGCGGACGAGGGAACCTACTCCTCCGCCTCGTCGCACCGGAGGCGTGCCGGACTTCGATCTCTCCGCGCTCAGCTCCGACGAGGAAGAAGAAGAGTAAGATTCTTTACTGTACTTGTAGTTCTTCAATTTTGTTGCTTTGTCTTGTATCTGATTTGCTTCACTCTGAACCCTTTCCTTTTCAGGACGGTGGCCCAGAGAGCGGCGAAGAGAGCCAAGGTCCCGGTGATTGTCATAAAGGACGAACCCACCGCGACAGCAGGGGGTGTGTCCGAGACCATCTTGCCGGACCCGGCAACTATTCCCCAAAGCAGCCCCCAGCGCAGCCCCCAGCGTAAGTATATGGTTTACTTCCTGCTGTTAGGCGTGCATAGGTGCTCTTTCTTCGCTGATATCTGACTGTTGGTTTGTGTAGGAGCAGAGCAGCCTCACCAGGAGTGCCCGGAAGCCGCTCCCGAAATGCCATCTGCTTCGACTACACCGCCAAGGGAGGATTCCCCGGCAAGGGAGCATTCTCTGGCAAGGGAGAATTCTCCGGCAAGGGATAGTTCTCCGGCAAGGGACAGCACCAGCGACCCTCCGGTGGTTGAGACCACGACTGCAGATCCTAGTACAGGTAATCCTCTTGCTTGAAAACATCCCTTGGGTTCTTTTTCTTCTGATTTTATTTTTTGGATATTTGCTTGACTTTTCTCCTTTTTCCGTTCGTCAGATCCATCTGCGACGGAGCCGATGGAAACCGAGGTCGCCAGCGAGGAGAACACGCACAGCGATACCGACGACACTGTTGCCACCGAAGGAGAAGCCGGCGCTGATGATCCCGCCGGCGAAGAGGCCGCCAAAGCTGCCGTCGCAGAAGCTGGCGAGGGATCCGGCGATCGCACTAACGGCCCCGAGGTCGCAGGAGCGTCAGGCGCTACACCGACCGCCGATCCCTCCGCCGCTGCTGCAGCGCCAGGCTCCGAAGAGCCCCAGCCCGGCGCCTATTTGAAGGCCGGTAATGGCATCTTCATCAAGCTCCCCTGGGCGTCAAGCTCCAGGGCGCCGGTCGAAGGAGAGATTTTGGATGGAGAGGTGCTCGCCTCCGCTGGGCTGACACTGGTCGATGTGCCAAGCAGCAGCAGCGACGAGCCTGAGGAGGAGCGGCTGCTGCGGAAGCTGATGTCGCTCTACCGCACCCGACAGGCCAAGCTGGTATGCCGAGAAGCGCTTGTCGCGAAGGCGGGAGTTGACATTGAGAAGCGCGCGGAGGAGCTCCGGGGTCTCAGGCAGGAAGCTCTCTGGTCCATGGCAGCGGAGCGGGAGCAACTCACTGAGGAGCGGAAAGCCTTCCTCCTCGAGAAGGCTGAAGTTGAAGAGCAACAGCGGCTTGTTGCCGAGATGCTATCTGTGCAGGAAGGCGAGTTGGTGCAGCGCAAGGTCAACCTTGACAGCCACGAGGAGGAGCTTGCCGCGCACGAGCAAACATTTGGCGGGGCTCTCAAGGAAGCAGAGGATGCTGCCGCAGCTGCCGAGGCCGCCAAGAAGGAGCTCGAGACGAAGGTGGCGCAGCTGGAGGCCAATCTCAAGGCGAGCGGCGAGGAGCTTGCCGCGCTCAAGCGTGAGCGCGAGAAGGACGCCGTCGCTCATGGTGAGCTGCAGGGTCGTCTCGCTGAGAGGAGCAAAGAGCTTAGCATCGCCAAGGAATCCAACGCAGATCTTGAGTTGAAGCTGGCTACTTTGACTCAGACGCTGGACGGCGCCAGGGAGCGAGAGGTGGCCTTGACGGAGAAGATCAAGGCCGACGAGGCGCTGCTGGCGAGTGCTACCGCCGCCCAGGACACTTTTAGGGAGAATGTGGAGCACTGGACGGAGGGTCTCGTGGATGTTGCCGCAACCATCGACGGGGAGCTGGCGCAGCTGGGGATGGAGGATCTCGGGTATTCCTCCAATGAGCACCTCCAACCCAGCGCCAAGCTCGGCTTGTTCTTCAAAGGCGTGGCGACGGCCCTCCAGCGACTCCGGGAGAAGATCCCAAAGCAGCTGGCCTACGGAGTCGCGCAAGATCTGCGCAGGAGCTCTTCAAAAGGTGCTGGTGAAGGTGGCCTTCCGCAACCCAGGCCTCAACCTCACCAACGTCCTCAAGTCCCTGCCGTCGGACGCTGATCTGGAAGCGCTCAAGGCCCTTGTCGCACCCATTGTCGACAAGGTGAGCGAGATTAAGAGGGTTGAGGGCGATCGCGTAGATTAGGCCGCCCGTTTTCTCTTTTTCTTTGTCGCTGCTGGTCATGTCATGAGAACAATCTGTTAGAGCTGCGACAAGCTATCTTGTAATATAACTCTATTTTGGGTAGTGATTGCTATGTTATTTCCTTTACTTGATTCCTTCCTTTGTATGTTTTTTCCCTACGCTTTTAGGGAACTTGTCGGCGCGGGCACCTGGGCCGCGAGCGCTGAGTGCGAGACGTCAGCAGTCTGCTGGCGGTGCCGCTTCCAACAAGAAACCTTGTCGCAACTAGTCGCAGCTCACTTAAGTTGTTGAGCGGACTCGAAACAAAGTAAGGGCGCAACTAGCTACGAGTTGGTTCCTCCGCGCACAGGTTTTCCATACAAAGCACGGTCATTCGAGGAAGATAACTTAAAATTTAAAACTGATTGCTCAAACTTTGGCAACTTAGCTTTTCTGTCGTTTGCTTTACGGTAAGGCGAAACTTCCTTGAACGACGCCTGGTCCACACCATTATTAACACCTATGGGACCGGCGGACCGAGCCCCTTTCGGTTCGACGAGGGGCGGAGGTCGCACGAAGAGCGGATCGAGGCAAAGCACACGAGCAGTTTACCCAGCTTCGGAGCTCTCCGGAGAGATAATACTCCTACTGCTGCTTGTCTGATTGTATTGAGTTCTTGCTCGGGAGCGCTGAGTGCTACAGTGCACACTAGCTGCTAACGAGACCGAGCGTGAGTGTGTTTCTCGCTTCCCGAACCTACTCGACGTTGCGCATGGGCCTCCTTTTATATGCTCAAGGGGTCACCGACAGGTGGCAACGTAGGCAAGGGGTAAAAATGGAAAAGGAATTGTGGTTGGTGCAGCTACCTGTACAGTGCATCCTACCTAACCCTGACGGCAGGGGACAAAGGCATTAAATGCCCGTCTGCATCGCCCAAACAGTGCAGAAAGGGACCGTCAGGGACGCCACCGCTTGCCACGATGGCAATCTTGTCAGCGTCGCATGCCACCGTGCACCGCTGGCTGCACAGCCTCTCGCCACGCGCGCCTGGAAAGGCCCCAGGGCGACACGTTGGTGGATGTGCTGGAGCGTGGGTACAAAGTGGTCGCTTGCCGCGGCAAGCGCCTTGCCGCGGTCGTCGTCCTGTCGCGTCCGGGAGCTTGTCGCTCACCGGGCCTTGCCGGGACGCGTGGCGCGTCGCGGCAAGTTCCTTGAGATGCCTTGGTTGGCCTTCCCGGCAAGCTCCTCTTGCCGGGGCCTTGTCTCCTTGGCTTGAATACTTTGTTCTCGAATGGCTCCAAAGGAACCACGGAGGACCTTGGCGGTCACCCGGCAATCCTTGCCGCGGGGTGCTGCAACTGCCCATGCACAAGTTCGCGCCAAAGATGTCAGGGAAACTGATCCACGAACACCTATGGGACCGGCGGACCGAGCCCCTTTCGGTTCGGCGGGGGGCGGAGGTCGCACGAAGAGCAGATCGAGGCGAAGCACACGAGCAGTTTACCCAGCTTCGGAGCTCTCCGGAGAGATAATACTCCTACTGCTGCTTGTCTGATTGTATTGAGTTCTTGCTCGGGAGCGCTGAGTGCTACAGTACACACTAGCTGCTAACGAGACCGAGCATGAGTGTGTTTCTCGCTTCCCGAACCTCCTCTACATTGCGCATGGGCCTCCTTTTATATGCTCAAGGGGTCACCGACAGGTGGCAACGTAGGCAAGGGGTAAAAATGGAAAAGGAATTGTGGTTGGTACAGCTACCTGTACAGTGCATCCTACCTAACCCTGACGGCAGGGGACAAAGGCATTAAATGCCCGTCTGCGTCGCCCAAACAGTGCAGAAAGGGACCGTCAGGGACGCCACCGCTTGCCACGATGGCAATCTTGTCAGCGTCGCATGCCACCGCGCACCGTTGGCTGCACAGCCTCTCGCCACGCGCGCCTGGAAAGGCCCCAGGGCAACACATTGGTGGATGTGCTGGAGCGTGGGTACAGAGTGGTCGCTTGCCGCGGCAAGCGCCTTGCCGCGGTCGTCGTCTTGTCGCGTCCGGGAGCTTGTCGCTCACCGGGCCTTGCCGGGACGTGTGTCGCGTCGCGGCAAGTTCCTTGAGATGCCTTGGTTGGCCTTCCCGGCAAGCTCCTCTTGCCGGGGCCTTGTCTCCTTGGCTTGAATACTTTGTTCTCGAATGGACTCCAAAGGAACCACGGAGGACCTTGGCGGTCACCCGGCAAGCCTTGCCGCGGGGTGCTGCAACTGCCCGTGCACAAGTTCGGGATACTAGGGTACCCCTACTCAAAACTGATCCACGAACACCTATGGGACCGGCGGACCGAGCCCCTTTCGGTTCGGCGGGGGGCGGAGGTCGCACGAAGAGCGGATCGAGGCGAAGCACACGAGCAGTTTACCCAGCTTCGGAGCTCTCCGGAGAGATAATACTCCTACTGCTGCTTGTCTGATTGTATTGAGTTCTTGCTCGGGAGCGCTGAGTGCTACAGTACACACTAGCTGCTAACGAGACCGAGCGTGAGTGTGTTTGTCGCTTCCCGAACCTCCTCTACGTTGCGCATGGGCCTCCTTTTATATGCTCAAGGGGTCACCGACAGGTGGCAACGTAGGCAAGGGGTAAAAATGGAAAACGAATTGTGGTTGGTACAGCTACCTGTACAGTGCATCCTACCTAACCCTGACGGCAGGGGACAAAGGCATTAAATGCCCGTCTGCGTCGCCCAAACAGTGCAGAAAGGGACCATCAGGGACGCCACCACTTGCCACGATGGCAATCTTGTCAGCGTCGCATGCCACCGCGCACCGCTGGCTGCACAGCCTCTCGCCACGCGCGCCTGGAAAGGCCCCAGGGCGACACGTTGGTGGATGTGCTGGAGCGTGGGTACAGAGTGGTCTCTTGCCGTGGCAAGCGCCTTGCCACGGTCATCGTCTTGTCGCGTCCGGGAGCTTGTCGCTCACCGGGCCTTGCCGGGACGCGTGGCGCGGCGCGGCAAGTTCCTTGAGATGCCTTGGTTGGCCTTCCCGGCAAGCTCCTCTTGCCGGGGCCTTGTCTCCTTGGCTTGAATACTTTGTTCTCGAATGGCTCCAAAGGAACCACGGAGGACCTTGGCGGTCACCCGGCAAGCCTTGCCACGGGGTGCTGCAACTACCCGTGCACAAGTTCGGGATACTAGGGTACCCCTACTCTAGTACACCGACAATAACCATGGAGGTCACAACCACACTAGAGGAGGATCACATAATCACAATGGTGGTAAGAATGGGAATGGGAACGGAGCTAACAACAATCAAAATCGCTCCAATCCAGCCACACCCTCCAAGAGAGACCTGAGTCAAGTTACTTGCTATAAGTGCGGGAAGACTGGTCACTATGCGAATGATTGCCCTGAAGGAAGGAATGGAAACGGAAACGGGAGCGCCGGAAAGAAGCCTAATCCATTCAACAAAGCACAGGTGAACCACGTTAACGTGGAGGAGGTTGAAGATCAGCCAGACGCGGTGATAGGTAAGTTTTCGGTTAAGTCATTTACCGCCCTTATTCTTTTCGACATTGGTGCATCGCATTCATACATATCAAGGGGATTTGTGGACAAGTTTAACCTACCAACTGAAACCCTGAGGACCCCTCTTTTAGTAAGCTCGCCTGGAGCTGAGTATATGGCTAGCCGGTGGTGCAACCAGATACCCTTAACCATTGGAACTCATGTTTTTTCGTCTGACCTAATTATCTTGGAGTCACAAGGATTGGATGTGATATTAGGTATGGACTGGATTTCAAAGTACGGAGGAAGTATTGACTGTGCTAGTAAGTCAATTCATCTCACCACCCCGGAGGGTAAAAGGATTAAGTACGTATCTAGGCATGTGCCTAGGAGGAAGTGCCTGTAGTAAAGGATTACCCGGATGTTTTTCCAGAAGAGTTACCAGGGATGCCTCCGGATCGGGACATTGAGTTTTTGATAGAGCTATTGCCAGGTACAGGGCCTATATCCAAGAGACCCTATCGGATGCCCGCAAACGATCTGGAGGAAATTAAGAAACATATCAAGGAGTTGTTGGAGAAAGATTATATTCGGAGGAGTTCATCACCTTGGGGAGCCCCAGTACTTTTGGTAGAGAAGAAGGATAAATCCCTGAGGATGATTGTGGATTATCGAGCCTTGAATGAAGTAACGATTAAGAACAAATATCCACTACCGATGATCAATGATCTGTTTGATCAGCTACAAGGAGCTAAGGTGTTTTCAAAGATTGATCTACGGTCAGGATACCATCAGTTAAAGATCCGAGAGAAGGATATACCAAAGACAGCGTTCACTACGCGGTATGGATTGTACGAGTATACGGTCATGTCGTTTGGACTGACAAACGCACCTGCCTATTTCATGAGTATGATGAACATGGTATTCATGGAGTATTTGGACAAATACGTTGTGGTGTTTATCGATGATATTATGGTATACTCGAAGAATGAAGAGGAGCACAAGGAGCATCTATGTTTAGTTCTCGAGAAACTCAGAGAACACCAGTTATACGCCAAGTTCAGCAAGTGCGAGTTTTGGTTGAAGGAAGTTGGATTTCTGGGGCATGTGATATCAGGAGAAGGTATAGCAGTAGACCCCAGCAAAGTTCAGTCGGTCACCGAATGGTTGGCACCCACTTCAGTTGGAGAAATCTGCAGTTTCCTTGGACTCGCGGGATATTATCAGAGATTTATTGAAATTTTTTCCAAGATTGCAAAGCCAATGACTGAGCTATTGAAGAAGGATACTAAATTCAAATGGACAGAAGATTGCGAGGCAAGTTTTCAGGAGTTGAAGAAATGTTTGACTACAGCCCCAGTGCTAACATTGCCAGATATACATAAGGAGTTTCAAGTGTATTGCGATGCCTCTCGTTTGGGACTAGGATGTGTGCTTATGCAGGATGGTAAGGTTGTTTCGTATGCCTCACGACAACTGAAGCCCCATGAATTGAACTATGCCACACATGATTTGGAATTAGCAGCAGTAGTGCATGCATTGAAGACCTGGAGACATTACCTTATTGGAAATCATTGTGATGTGTACACGTATCATAAGAGTTTGAAGTATATTTTCACGCAAAAGGAGTTGAACCTTAGGCAGAGGAGATGATTGGAACTCATAAAGGATTATGATATGAAGCTACACTATCATCCAGGAAAAGCCAATGTTGTAGCAGACGCTTTGAGCCGAAAAAGTTATGCCAATATGCTTGAGAGCAAGGGATTGCCAAAAGAGTTAGCAGTAGATATCATGGAACTACGATTGGAGATTGTTACAAGAGGTTTCATTGCAACAATGGAGGTTCAGTCAACCTTGTTGAGCAAAATTCAAGAAGCTCAGAAAGAAGACAAAGAGATTTTTTTTGAGGAATGAAAGAAGACAAAGAGATTGTCGAGATAAAGGAGAAAATGAGCGAAGGAAAGTCCAAAGGTTTTCGTGAGGATGAGCATGATACCTTGTGGTTTGAGGACCGAGTTTACGTACCCAATAACCCAGAGATCATGAAGTTAATACTTCAGGAGGCTCATGACTCACCATACTCGATACACCTAGGAAACACCAAGATGTATTTGGATTTGAAGGAACGTTTCTGGTGGACTGGTATGAACAAGGATATTGCTAAGTATGTAGCCGTATGTGATGTATGTCAGAGAGTGAAGGCAGAGCATCAGAAGCCAGCCGGACTGTTACAGCCTATGCCTATACCCGAATGGAAGTGGGATAAACTGGGTATGTACTTTATCACCGGACTACCCAGGACCAAGGCAGGATATGACTCAATATGGGTAGTAGTGGATCATTTGACTAAAGTGGCTCACTTTATTCCGGTGAAAACTCCTATACAAGTGCAAAGTTGGCCAAGATATATATGTCCAAAATTGTATGTTTGCATGGAGTCCCGAGGAGAATCGTATCAGATAGAGGGACTCAATTCACTTCAAAGTTTTGGCATCAGTTACACCAGACCTTGGGTACAAGATTGGATTGGAGTTCAGTACAGCCTTCCACCCACAGACTGATGGTCAGACTGAGAGAGTCAACCAGATACTGGAAGATATGTTGAGAGCATGCGCGCTAGATTATGGATCTAGTTGGGATGACAATTTGCCTTACGCAGAGTTTTCATACAACAATAGCTACCAAGCCAGTTTGAAGATGGCACTGTTCGAAGCTTTGTATGGGCGTAGAAGCACGGCCCCGTTAATGTGGGATGAGGTAGGAGACCGACAGTTGTTCGGACCAGACTTGATCAAAGAGTCTGAGGAGAAGGTTAAGTTGATTTGCGATAGACTGAAGGTAGCTCAGTCAAGGCAGAAAACTTATGCAGACTCAAAATGCAAGGAGGTAACTTATGAAATTGGAGACAGAACATATCTGCGAGTATCACCCTTGCGAGGTGTGAAACGTTTTGGAGTTAAAGGAAAATTAGCCCCGAGATTTGTAGGACCATATCGTGTTTTGGAACGGATGGGAGAAGTTGCCTACAAGTTGGAATTACCTGAAGGACTATCGGGAGTTCACGACGTGTTCCACGTCTCACAGCTGAAGAAATGTCATGCGGAGATGGCTGATATACCGTTAAGAGATACCGTACCCTTGGAGGCAATTCAGCTAGACAATGATTTGACCTACGAGGAGAAGCTAGTGAAGATTCTTGAGTTTGCCAGCCGAGTAACTCGCAGTAAGGTCATCAAATTCTGTAAAGTTCAGTGGAGCCACCATACGGAGGATGAAGCCACCTGGGAAAGAGAGGATAATCTTCGCAAGGACCACCCGCACCTATTTTCTAACCAACCCGAATCTCGAGGGCAAGATTCATCTTAAGGGGGGTAGGTTTGTAACATCCCAAATTTTTAATTTGAAATGTTATACATAGGTCATTCATGCATATCATATTTTATTTCTTTTCCGCTCTGCAATCCTTGAAATCCTAAGCAACTCAAGGACCCTCGGAGAGAGTTGGGGATTTTCCGGTTTCATATTTGGATTTTCCTACCAAATAATGAAACGAGGATTTTTGATTTTTATTATTTCTCCCTCTGAAAAATATTTCGTGCCAAAATTAAATGAGAGGAGATAATATGACTTCTCCAAAATAATTGAAATATTGGAGGAAAAATATTAAAATCATTTATTTGATTTTAGTTGATTTTATTTGCATTAGAAAAAATTTCACGTTTTCCAAAATTGCATTTTTGGGCCAAGAAAATGTTCATCTCATTCTAAATATTTTATTTAGACGGTGAAAATTTGTTTTGGCATTTTTAGGTTTTTATTTTATTTTCTAGGATTTTATTTCTACCGGCGAAATTATTTAAAAAAAACTTCCGCGCGCCCGACCGGGCCTAAGGCCCAGCCGAGCAGGCCGGCCCAGCCGCCGCCGCCTCCTGCGTGCGAGCGCCGCCGCCGCCGCTGACTCGGACAGGAGTCCGAGCCGGACTCCTCCGCCGCCGCCGCCTTGGCCCCTACTCCAAGCCGCCCCCCTATATATACTCCCCCCCCGAGCCACCACCACCACCAACCACCGCCGCTACCGCAGCCCCGAGCCGCAGCCGCCTCCTACCGCGCCTCGCCGCCGCGCGCCTCGCCACCGGCGCTGCAGCCCCGTCGCCGCCCGCGCCGCCGCCGAGCCCTGCCGCCTGTGAGTCGAGCCCCGCCGCCCCACCTCGCCTCGCCGGAGCCCCTCGCCGGAGGTACCGAGCCGGATCAGAGCCGCCGGTTTTTCTTAAAAACCGTTCGGTTTTTTTAGAAACCCTAGTCCGTTTTTTTAGATCGGTTCACCGGTTTTTCCCGGTTCTTCTATTTAGCGGACGTTCATCCGTACGTTCGTCTAAACGAACGGTTTTCATTCGTTAGTTACAGATAACAAACGCTCGTTCGTTAGCCTGTTCGTCAGTTTTCTTTTATCGGATTCATTTGCGATTATTCTCGGTCACGATTTCTGATCGGATCTTAGTTTTTGTTTATCTTTCCGCTCGTTAGTCGGAATCAGGTGATTCAAAAGCCTAGAGTTTCGTCTCAAGACCCTATTTCTGCTTAACCAACTTGAACAAGATTTGATTCTTTTTAGTTCAGATTAGTAAATGGATCTTGTTTCTCTCGCCGTTTGAGTTTCGTTGCTCCGTTCGATTTGATTCTTTTTGCAAACCGTAGTTCTTAAGTTGAACTTTCTGGTCCTCGCTTTTAGTTGAAGTTTTGTTTATGCATCTTTGCTAGTTGCTTATGTATGTTACTGTTTGTTTGCGATAGAATTTCCGGAGTGTGAAGCGTGTTACTACGAGTCTCTAGGATTCGCGGATCGTCAGCAAGGCAAGTAACACATTGATCATACTCTTTTCATACCCAGTTTTCATTGCATTAGTTCAATCCTCAAACATTGCATGATTTGGATGTCTTTAATATGGTGCATCACCCTATTGCCCTGTTTATTATCAAACCCTTGGGAGTTACTTCTACGTTATGCTTATATTGCTATGCTATGCTCGTAGACGTGGATTGGGTTTGAGTGTTCCATGACAGATGTGAGATTGTTAATTAATGGTTCAACTTAAGGTGGCAACTTTAATACACATCTGGGTGGATTGAGGCACCTGGGGAACCCAGTGTTGTCTGTTTTTTTTTGGAAATCCCGGGGTTACCGTGTGATCTTCCTATGGACCGCCACCCAGGCTCAAAGGGAACTGAGATGATTCATGCTAGAAACTTCCGTGTGCAGCCACAAGCTATTATGGGCTCTAGCATAGCTGAGTAAGTTACGTGAAGCTCTTGAACAGGTAGATCAGCAGGTAGTGGGTGTTGTAGGTTTGGTATGGTCTACCCGGAGTAGAGAGTTAATGTTTCTGAAAGACTATGTCTCGGTCATCCGTTTCTCAAACACCGTGTAGTGCGAGAAATCCAACAGAGGCGATCGAGTCTTGTGGGGAAAAGTGCGCAAACCTCTGCAGAGTGTACAATCTAATCATGGTTAGCCGTGTCCCCGGTTATGGACTATTCTGAGTGTCTAGTACTTGGATTATCACATGTATCTCATCATGTTACTTAAATTAATTTGTTGGGTTGTTAATAATTACTTTTAATTGGGATTGAGTTGGGGTTACCTTCTCAATGTTGTTCAACTACCATGATAGTTAAATAAAATTTATTCCTTTGCAGTAGGGGAAATTTGGCTTTATGCAAAACTATAACCGTAGAGCTTTCCACCAGCCAAATATGCATGTAGTGTTAGCATTATTTTGTTCTTGCTCTACTGTGTTATATTGCCAGCATATTCCATGTGCTGACCCATTTCTCGGGCTGCAACGTGTTATGTTGCAGACTTTTCAGACGAGGAGTAAGGTTCGTTAGGTCGTAGCCGTGCAGCTCAGCTATGCCATTGGGGTTGATGGACTCACTTTATATTCCAAGCCTTCCGCTGTTATCGCATTAGATGGCCTTAAGCCATATTGTTGTAATAAGTTCTCTTTTGAGACATTCGATGTAATAAGTGTGTGATTGCTACTCTGTTATAAATCCTTCGAGTACTGTGCGTGTCAGCATTACTGATCTAGGGATGACACTGATGCACAGAGACTTGACCGTCTGAGGTCGGGTCGCTACAGCTTGTGTGTTGGATTGCTTGTCATGATGGCTCAATATAATACTAAATTGTGTGACTTTTCCAATACCAACAATAATGATTTCCTTAGCACTTCGATTGCTCCTCTTAAAGATGCTGACTCTTGTGAAATCAATGCTGCTTTGTTGAATCTTGTCATGAAAGATCAATTCTCTGGCCTTCCTAGTGAAGATGCCGCTACTCATCTAAACAACTTTGTTGATTTGTGTGATATGCAAAAGAAGAAAGACATGGATAATGATATTGTTAAATTGAAGTTATTTCTGTTTTCACTTAGAGATCGTGGTAAAACTTGGTTTTCATCTTTTCCTAAAAATAGTATTGATTCGTGGAATAAGTGCAAAGATGCTTTTATCTCTAAGTATTTTCCTCCTGCTAAGATCATCTCTCTTAGAAACGATATTATGAATTTTAAGCAACTTGATCATGAACATGTTACACAATCTTGGGAGAGGATGAAATTAATGATTCGCAATTGCCCTACACATGGATTAAATTTATGGATGATCATACAAAAAGTTTATGCCAGATTGAATTTTGCTTCTAGAAATCTTTTAGATTCGGCCGCGGGAGGCAATTTTATGGAAATCACTTTAGGAGAAGCTACTAAACTCCTAGATAATATTATGGTTAATTATTCTCAATGGCTCACCGAAAGATCTACTAGTAAAAAAGTTCATGCGATAGAAGAGATTGACGTTTTGAGTGGAAAGATGGATGAACTTATGAAATTGGTTGCTAAGAAGAGTGCTCCTATTGATCCTAATGATATGCCTTTGTATACTTTGATTGAGAATAATAATGAATCTATGGATGTGAATTTTGTTGGTAGGAATAATTTTGGTAACAACACGTATAGAGGAAACTTTAATCCTAGGCCGTTTCCTAGTAATTCTCTAATAATTATGGTAATTCCTACAACAACTCTAATGGAAATTTTAATAAGATGCCCTCTGATTTTGAGATTAGTGTTTGATACGTCTCCAACGTATCTACTTTTCCAAACACTTTTGCCCTTGTTTTGGACTCTAACTTGCATTATTTGAATGAAACTAACACGGACTGACGCTGTTTTCAACAGAATTGCCATGATGTTGTTTCATGTGTAGAAAACAAAATTTCTCAGAATGTCCTGAAAATCCTCGGAGGCACTTTTTGGAAAATATAAAAAATACTGGAGAAAGAATCAAGACCAGGGGGCTCACACCCTGTCCACGAGGGTGGGGGCGCGCCCTCCCCCCTGGGCGCACCCCCTGTCTCGTGGGCCCCCTGAGGCTCTGCCGACCTCAACTCCAACTCCATATATTCCGTCTCGCGGAGAAAAAAATCAGAGAGAAAGTTTCATTGCGTTTTACAGTATGGAGCCGCCGCCAAGCCCTAATTTCTCTCGGGAGGGCTGATCTGGAGTCCGCTCAGGGCTCCGGAGAGGGGGATTCGTCGCCGTCGTCATCATCAACCATCCTCCATCACCAATTTCATGATGCTCACCGTCGTGCGTGAGTTATTCCATCGTAGGCTTGCTGGACGGTGATGGGTTGGATGAGATTTACCATGTAATCAAGTTAGTTTTGTTAGGGTTTGATCCCTAGTATCCACTATGTTCTGAGATTGATGTTGCTATGACTTTGCTATGCTTAATGCTTGTCACTAGGGCCCGAGTGCCATGATTTCAAATCTGAACCTATTATGTTTTCGTGAATATATGTGTGTTCTTGATCCTATCTTGCAAGTCTATAGTCACCTATTATGTGTTATGATCCGACAACCCCGAAGTGACAATAATTGGGATACTTCTCGGTGATGACCGTAGTTTGAGGAGGTCATGTATTCACTATGTGTTAATGCTTTGGTCCGGTTCTCTATTAAAAGGAGGCCTTAATATCCCTTAGTTTTCGCTAGGACCCCGCTGCCACGGGAGGGTTGGACAAAAGATGTCATGCAAGTTCTTTTCCATAAGCATGTATGACTATATTCGGAATACATGACTACATTACATTGACGAATTGGAGCTAGTTCTGTGTCACCCTATGTTATAGCTATTACATGAGGAATCACATCCGACATAATTATCCATCATTGATCCATTGCCTACGAGCTTTTCACATCTTGTGCTTCGCTTATTTACTTTCCCATTGCTATTGTTACAATCACTACAAAACCCAAAAACATTAATTTTGCTACTGTTACCTTTATTATTATATTACTTTGCTACTGAATACTTTGCTGCAGATACTAAGTTATCCAGGTGTGGTTGAATTGACAACTCAATTGCTAATACTCAAGAATATTCTTTGGCTCCCCTTGTGTCGAATCAATAAATTTGGATTGAATACTTTACCCTCGAAAGCTGTTGCGACCCCCTACACTTGTGGGTCATCAAGACTAATTTCTTGCGCCGTTGCCGGGGAGCATAGCTCTATTCTCTGAGTTACTTGGGATTTATATCTGTTGATCACTATGAAGAACTTGAAAGATGCTAAAACCAAGATCTATCCCTCAACTACGAGGGGAGGTAAGGAACTGCCATATAGCTGTGCACTAGATTCTCCTTCTGTTATGAATAAGTTTGCGACACCTAAACCTGCTACTACTATGAATTCTAATATGTCGCATGTTATTGATGATGCCACTTCTTCTTTGCATGACACTTATGATGAAACTACTTCTATGCATGATACTACTTTGCCATTAGGTGAATTTCTTGATGAACAACTTGCTAGGGCTAGAGAGAATGAAATTATTGAAGATGCTATTATTGATGATAGTGATGACGAAGGTTCTCCGAATGTTTATGAATTGCCTGTTGTTCCTGAGGGTTATGTTATGGATGAAGAAACTGCTAGAGATTTTCTTGCTTGCAATAATAGATCAGATCTTAAGAAATTGTTAGCTAAGCTAAAACAAAAGACTTTAAATGCTAAAATGGAACATGACCCTGCTTTTGCCACTTCACCTATCTTTGTTACTGATAAGGACTATGAATTCTCTGTTGATCCTGAAATTATTACTTTGCTAGAATCTGATCCTTTTTATGGCCTTGAATCTGAAACTGTTGTGGCACATCTTACCAAGTTGAATGATATAGCTGCCCTGTTTACTCATGATGATAAATCTCGCCACTATTATATCCTTAAGATATTTCCGTTCTCATTAAAGGGTGATGCTAAGACTTGGTTTAATTCTCTTGATCCTGGTTGTGTGCATAGTCCCAAGGATATGATTTATTACTTCTCTGCTAAATATTTCCCTGCTCATAAGAAACAAGCTGTCTTGCGGGAAATATATAACTTTGTGCAAATTGAAGAAGAGAGTCTTCCACAAGCTTGGGGGGGGCTTCTCCGATTACTTAATGCTTTGCATGATCATCCACTTAACAAAAATGAAATACTTGATATCTTCTATAATGGACTAACTGATGCTTCCAAGGACTACTTGGATAGTTGTGTTGGTTGTGTTTTCAGGGAAAGAACAGTCGACGAAGCTGAATTACTATTGAATAATATGTTGACTAATGAAAATAATTGGACTCTTCCTGAGCCAATTCCTGATGCAATTCCTGAACCAATTGAGCCAACTCCTGAGCCTATTCCTAAACCCACTCCGAAGAAGAGAGGTGTTTTATTCCTCAGTCCTGAAGATATGCAAGAGGCAAAGAAATCAATGAAAGAAAAAGGTATTAACGCTGAATATGTTAAGAATTTACCTCCTATTGAAGAAATACATGGTCTTAATATACCGCCTGTTGAAGAACCACATTGTCTTGATAACCCGACACAGGTAGTAAGGGTAAATTCTCTCTACAGATATGATAAAGTTGAAATCCCCTCTACTAAATTTCATAGCCCATGCTTAGATGAATTTGACGACTTTATGGCTAGACAAAAAGTTTTAATGCTTATGTTGGTAGAGAGTTAAAGAATAATGCTTTTGAGATAGGATGCGTGAGTGCTAATATGGCTAGAGTTAAAGGTGAACTTAAACTCATTAGCAAATATGCGTCTATGGTTGCTACTCAAGATGAACAAGTACTTAAAGCTCAGAATGATTTGCTTGATGAATTAAATAATAAGAATGACTTTGTTGTTAGAGTGGCTACTAGAACTGGTAGAATGACTCAGGAACCTTTGTATCCTAAAGGCCACCCTAAGAGAATCGAGCAAGATTCTCAGAGAAATAATTTAGAGGCACCTAGTTCTTCCAAAAAGAAGAAATATAAAAATGATAGGACTTTGCATGCTTCTAGTGAACCTACTGTAGACACACCTGAGAATCACAATGATATTTCTATTTCTGATGCTGAAACACAATCAGGTGATGAACATGAACCTGATGATAATGCTAATAATGATGTTCATGTAGATGCTCAACCTAGCAAAAATAATGAAGTATAAATTGAACCTGCTGTTGATCTTGATAACCCACAATCAAAGAATCAATGTTATGATAAGAGAGATTTTGTTGCTAGAAAGCACGGTAGAGAAAGAGAACCTTGGGTTCAGAAACCCATGCCCTTTCGTCCCAAACCACCAAGACAAAGGATGATGAGGATTTTTAGTGCTTTGCTGAAATGATTAGACCTATCTTCTTACGTATGCGCTTAACTGATATGCTTAAAGTAATTCCTTATGCTAAATATATGAAAGATATCATTACAAACAAAAGAAAGATACCGGAAGCTGAGATTTCCACCATGCTATTACACTTTTAAGGGTGGAATACCAAAGAAACTTGGAGATCCGGGGGTACCAACTATACCATGCTCCATTAAAAGAAATTATGTTAGAACTACTTTATGTGATCTTGGAGCCGGTGTTAGTGTTATGCCTCTTTCTTTATATCATAGACTTGAATTGAATAAGTTGACACCTACTGAAATATCTTTGCAAATGGATGATAAATCAACTGCCATACCTGTCGGTATTTGTGAGGATGTGCCTGTTGTAGTTGCAAATGTCACTATCTTAATGGACTTTGTTCTTCTTGATATTCTCGAGGACGACAGTATGTCTATTATCCTTGATAGACCTTTTTTAAACACTGCAGGGGTTGTTATTGATTGCAACAAAGGCAATGTCACTTTTCATGTTAATGGTAATGAGCATACGGTACACTTTCCGAGGAAACAATCTCAAGTTCATAGTATCAATTCTATTGGAAAAGTTCCAACTATCATTATTGGAGGTTTTGAATTTCCTCTCCCTACTGTCAAGAAAAAGTGTGATATTCTTATTATTGGGGATTTTCATATCCCCGTTGAGGTAACTTAGTGTTATACGAAATTTCTCCGGTTCCGTGTTATTCGGAATGAGTTTGTTAACAAGACTTGATCAACCTTGTTAGTGGATTCATTTTGATGATCATGAGATGGATGAAACTAGAAGGCACAACCTTCTGTACTTTCTTTTTACTTTCTATTATTTAAATTAAATAAAGCAAAAATATTATTATTTGTCTGTTTTCTGAATTATCCATGCAATAAAAAATATCCCGAAAATAAAAGTGCTCCAAATGCCCTACAAATTTAGTATGATTTTTTAGGGATTATTTGAGGATTTTAGGCACTGAAATCACTGCAAGAGGGGCAAGCACCAGGCCACGAGAGTGGAGGGCACGCCCACCCCACCTGGGCGCGCCCCCTGTCTCGTGGGCCCCTGGTGGACCCCCTCCACTTATGCCAGCACCAACACACTTCATCTTCTACCCAAAAAAATCCCCATCCAGCTCAAACACGAGTTCTAGCTCATTTTGCTACGATTTTTGATCTCCTTGCTCAAAGCTCCATTCATAAAACTGCTTTGGGAGATTGTTGCTTAGTATGTGACTCCTCCATTGTTCCAATTAGTTTTTGTTCTAGTGCTTTATTCATTGCAAATTTTTGCTGCATAGGTGACCCAGTTCTTGAGCTTGCATGTTAAATTTATGAGGTTCCAGGTAATTCTAATGCATGATATAGGATCTAGGCACTTGTAGGAGTAGTTGCTACCATTCTTGTTAAGTTTTATTCAATTTTATTTTGAAGTTACTAAAATTTCAGAAATTTTCAGAAAATGTGAAGGAGACTTTTAAGGGCCTCTTCTAGCCAAGGCTCTCAGAAAAAACAAGCTAAAGAGAAGGAAAAAGTCAAGTATAATCTTCCTCGCTTAGCGGAAGTACGGTCGTGTGAATGGCCATGTGATAATTTCTTGAAAGAAGCTAGAATTCATGAAGATTTCTATTCTTTGATTGAGAATGTGGACCTCACCGATTTCCTCCACGGCCGTATGGATCAGTATCTCTTACTTACCAATACTTTCGTGCAAAAATTTTACCACTATCCTAAGAAATCACCGCCTTCAGTATCATTTCATTTATATGATGAATTCCGAGAAATGACTTTACATGATTTTTGCGCGGTATGTAGGATACCCTTTGAAGGAGAATTAGAGGAACCACGTCGTGAAGATGTGGACGGCTTTGTTAACACTATAGCTATACAGGAGCCAAAGAAAGGTTCCGAGGCAAAAATCTCTAGCATACACTTTCCTGTTTTACGTTACTTTGCCATATTTGCTAGTAGATGCTTGATTGGTCGTGGAAATAGTGGAAACTTTAATGTTCCTGATATTACCATTCTTCGGCATGCCTTGTTTGGAGACAATAGTTTTAATATGGGTGCCGTCATTGCTAAACGGCTAAGCCTGAATCGTACAAAAGGCCCCATATTTGGAGGTAGCTATGCTTCACGTCTTGCTAGACATTTTGACATACCTATTAGGCACCATGAGAAAGAGGAGACAAAATTGCCTCCTTGCATTTTAGATTACAAGAGCATGGTAGCACACGCGTTTATTATTTACAACAAAGATAAGATGCTCTTATATAACCTTAGATTTAATAAGAAACACAATGAGACTATTATTTTGCCTGCGCCTCTGTTGTTTGATTTGATTGTAGATAATTTTCTTGTTACACTGGAGGCGGTGTACGCTCATCGAGGCCAAGCATCCACTACAGAACCTGAACCTGAGCCGGAACCTACACTGGACACTTATCATGCATCATCTTTCCAGTGGGATCCGGAGTTGGCCAACCAGTGGTATCCTGATTACACTTCCCAGTAGACTGGGGGGAGTAGCAACGGTCCTTGGTATTAGACCAACTTAGGCCAAAAACCTAAGCTTGGGGGAGTACGTATTTCTCATTGACTTTACATTCATGTTCACACACTAGTCGTCGGTGCTCATACTCTTTCATTGTATTATCCATGTTAGTTAAATTTCTTTTTCTAGTTTTCTTCTTGTGTGTTAGCTAAACCTTAAGAAAAACAAAGAAAATTAGTTAGTTTAATTTCCATGCTTGTAGTAGAAATTAAAATGAAAACCCAAAAAGATTTCTCGTTCTTCTTTTACTTGTTGTGAGCTTTCCCGTGTAAATAGTTTTATTTCTTTTTCTTTCCTTTGGGGGTCGAGAGTAGAAGACCATATTGAAAATGCTTAGTGGCTCTCATATGCATGATTGTTTACTTAAATTAGAGCCCATATTACCTTGTCTTCTCTCTCTTGAGTTGAATGCTTGCAGATTCCAGCTTAGTCCAATGCACGTGCACCATTATTATTATACACATCATTCGGTCGTGCAAGTGAAAGTCAATAATGACGATATATGATGGACTTATTGAGATGAGAAGAGCTGGTATGAACTCGACCTCTCTTGTTTTTGTAAATATGATGAGTTCATCGTTCCTGATTCAGCTTATTGTGAAGTAAACATATTTGCAATAACATTTAGAGATTTTAGTTGCTTGTGGCATGCTTGATTAGCTATGAGTTATAATGGTTTACCTTGCGTGCCAACATGCTATTAGAATGATTATGATGTGGTATGATTTGATGGTATCCTCCTTTGAATGAATTGAGTGACTCGACTTGGCACATGTTCACGCATGTAGTTGAAACAAATCAACATAGCCTTCATGATATTTATGTTCATGGTGGATTATATCCTACTCATGTTTGTATTCGGTGTGAATTAATTTTAATGCATGTTTATGACTGTTGTCGCTCTCTCAATTGGTCGCTTCCCAGTCTTTTGCTAGCCTTCACTTGTACTAAGCAGGAATACTGCTTGTGCATCCAAACTCCTTAAACCCCAAAGTTATTCCATATGAGTCCACCATACCTTCCTATATGCGCTATCTACCTGCTATTCCAAGTAAATTTGTATGTGCCAAACTCTAAACCTTCAAATGAAATTCTGTTTTGTATGCTCGAGCAGCTCATGTTTCAACTAGGGCTGCCTATATCTTCCATGCTAGGTGGGTTATTCTCAAGAGGAATGGACTCCGCTCCTCATTCACGAGAAAGGGCCGGTAACCGGGATGCCCAGTCCCATGATCCAAAAATATCAAAGCAAATCAATATAATTAAACAAAACTCACCTAGGGCTGTTGTTAGTTGGAGGCACTTGCTGTTTCGAGCAAGACATGGATTGATGCTTGTTGGTGGTGGGGGAGTATAAACGTTTACCATTCTGTTTGGGAACTGCCTATAATGCATGTAGTATGGAAGATACAGGCATGTAGGACCTTGAAGTATCTCTAGAGGGGGGTGATTAGACTACTTGACCAATTTAAAAACTTAACCTTTTCCCAATTTTAGGCTTTGGCAGATTTTAGCTATCTTTGAACAAGTCAAGCAATCATCACACAATTCAAGCAAGCATGCAAAGAGTATATAGGCAGTGGAAATTAAAGCATGCAACTTGCAAGAAAGTAAAGGGAAGGGTTTGGAGAATTCAAACGCAATTGGAGACACGGATGTTTTTGTCGTGGTTCCGATAGGTGGTGCTATCGTACATCCACGTTGATGGAGACTTCAACCCATGAAGGGTAACGATTGCGCGAGTCCACGGAGGGCTCCACCCACGAAGGGTCCACGAAGAAGCAACCTTGTCTATCCCACCATGGTCGTCGCCCACGAAGGACTTGCCTCACTAGTGGTAGATCTTCACGAAGTAGGCGATCTCCTTGCCCTTACAAACTCCTTTGTTCAACTCCACAATCTTGTCGGAGGCTCCCAAGTGACACCTATCCAATCTAGGAGACACCACTCTCCAAGAAGTAAGAAATGGTGCGTTGATGATGAACTCCTTGCTCTTGTGCTTCAAATGATAGTATCCCCAACACTCAACTCTCTCTCATAGGATTTGGATCTGGTGGAAAGAATATTTGAGTGGAAAGCAACTTGGGGAAGGCTAGAGATCAAGATTCATATGGTAGAAATGAAATATCTTGGCCTCAACACATGAGTAGGTGGTTCTCTCTCAGAACTGGTAAGTTGGAAGTGTAGGTTTGTTTTGATGGCTCTCTCCACGAATGAAGAGGAGGTGGAGGGGTATATATAGCCTCCACACAAAATCTAACTATTACACACAATTTACCAAACTCGGTGGGACCGAATCATCAAACTCGGTCGGACCGATTTAGTAAACCTAGTGACCGTTAGGATTTTCGGTGGGACTGACATGCAACTCGGTAGGACCGATATGGTTAGGGTTAGGGCATAACGTAATCTCGGTGAGACCGATTACACAAACTCGGTGAGACCGACTTTGGAAATTAGCTAACCAGAGAGTTGGTCAGGTAAACTCGGTGGGACCGATTCGCTCTTTTCGGTGAGACCGAACTGTTATGAGAGGGAAACAGAGAGTTTACATTGCAATCTCGGTGGGACTGATCACTCACTTCGGTTAGACCGAAACGTTATGAAGGGAAACAGAGAGATTACAATCCCATCTCGGTGAGACCGAGATCCCTATCGGTGAGACCGATTTGCCTAGGGTTTGTGGCAGTGGCTAAGACATTTGAACTCGGTGGCACCGGATAGAAAGAATCGGTGGGGCCGAGTTTGACTTTAGGTTTAGGTCATATGAGGATGCGAGACAGTAGTTGAGGGTATTTGGAGCATATCACTAAGCACATGAAGCAAGAGGCTCATTAAGCAACACCTCATCCCTCCTTGATAGTATTGGCTTTTCCTATAGACTCAATGTGATCTTGGATCACTAAAATGTAAAATGTAGAGTCTTGAGATTTTGAGCTTGAGCCAATCCTTTGTCCTTGATATTTTGAGGGATCCACTTTCATCATCCATGCCATGCCATTCATTGAGCTTTCCTAAAATAATTGTCTTGGAATAGCATTAGCTCAATGAGCTATATGTTGTTATGATTTACCAAAACCACCTAGGGATAGTTGCACTTTCAATCTCCCCCTTTTTGGTAATTGATGACAACATATAGATCAAAGCTTCGACAAAAGATAATAAGATTGAAAAACATCGTCGCTTTGAGAAGTATGTGATAAGCAAGAGCTCCCCCTAAATTTGTGCATAGTTTAAGATTTGCTTTGGACTGCAAATGCACAAGGAATTAGGCTCATGGATTACTCTTCCATGTCACATACATATTGGTGGAGCGCTCAAAATAATATAGATTGAATACATGCACTCATCACCAAGAAAAGTGAATGATCATATAAGGATAAGTAAGATAATAGCATATAACAAGCATAAGTGTAGCTTATGATCAAACACATGATCATCAATGTCTCACAGGTAACTGCATGGTATCTCAAGCAATCAAAAGCAAACAAAGTTCAACCAAGAAGACAAGAGAGAACAAAAACCGCAAATCTCTCTCTCGAAGCCTATGATCTATACATTTTTCTCCCCCTTTGGCAACAAGTTACCAAAAAGTTCCTAGAAAATGCATAGGACTATATCGACTCTCAGGCTTGATCTTCAGGTGGTGGTGTAGAGATGGCTCCTTGGACGAAGACTTCAGTAGATGTGGTTGGAGCTGAAGGAGTTGGTGCTGGAGCTGGTTGCCCTGAAGCTGTAGGAGCTGTAGCTGGTGCAGATGATGTGGCTCTAGTGCCTGTCACAGGCACTGCAGTTGATCTCTGAGCTCTAGGCACTCTGGCAAATGCATCTGTAGTTGACCTGCCCTTCCTCTCTTGCATGTCATCCTGAAGCTGCTCCACAACTGACTGAATCTCAGTTACTTTGACATCAAGATCATAGAATTTTTGTTCCATGATTCTTTCCAGGCTCTCCTGATTTTGAGTTAGGGTGGCCAATCCCTTCTCAATCCACAGAGTTGATGCTATCAAGTAACCAAGCTGCTCCTGCTTGTTCTTCAAAAAGTACTCAGATGCCTCCTCTTGAGTTGGCATCTTGGCAGCCTTCTCTTTCCTTGCCTTCTCCTTCTTCTCCTGAGCTTGCACTGATGATGGTTCATTCTCATTCATGACAACTTGATTGTCCTCAAAGTCTGGATAGAGAGCAAAATGTTCCTTATCCAACAGATATTTTCCTGTGCCCATCTTTGAGTTAATCAACTCCTGAATCTGTGGAGCATATCCACAACTCATCTTCTAATCCGTTGTTGTCCTCTTGATAGTTTCAACTATGAGGCTCATGACCTTGAATTTCCGGGGCACATCAAAAATGTGAAGCAAGTTAATTGCATGCCCTATGATCATGTTGTGGTCACCTAACTTGGGAAAAAGAGTGTGCCTTAGGATCCAGTTGATCGTAGGTAGCCCTGACAGAAGAAAATGAACTGATCCAAACTTGAAAGTCTCAAGTGCATCATCAGGGATCTCCTTGTATATCTGTGACATTGAGTTATGATCCATTTTCTTCTTGGCATAAATGTCCAAGTCATCTTCACTCTCCTTTGGGCCATTGATCAGATTTGCCCATTCCTCTATGGTTGACTGGTACCTTGTACCTTCAGACATCCAAACTATCCTCCCATCTGGATAGAAATGTGATGTGGAGTAGAATTGCATAATGAGTTCATCATTCCAGTTGGTGAGCTTCTGCCCAACAAAATCTGCAACTCCACAAGCAATGAAACTGTCTTGCACTCCAGGATAGTGTTCCTCATTTTCTTTCATGTAGGTCCAGTCGACCCACCTCATATCACACACTATGGGCTTCTTGTCCAACAAGATTGTCTCATAGAAGTCCTGATGTTCCTGTTGACACACGAACACGTCACGTGTACCCTCGACGCCGGGGGTGATGCACCGCAGCTCACGTCGAAGGAGACCCGACCGACAGCGCGATACGCAAGACAGTCGGCGGGTGCTTTTGCATACCCGAAACCCCGCGCACCCGGGAGGGACCCCGTCAGGGATTGCGGCGGCTATGGGCTGCCCTAGGTCGATTCGCTCGCCCCTAGAGCCTCGGGATTCGCAGCTCTCAAACACGAAGAACAGCGAAGAACGAGAGAGAAAAACGGTGGAGAGATAAAAAGTAGACAGGAAAAAGTAGTATATTGATTTGTTCGATTGTGTGTTGTTCAATCGGCCGTCACCCCCAACATATATAAGAGGCGGCTGGACTTCCCGTACAAGTAAAGGATTCATCTAGGCTTTCCTTGCAAGAAAAATTACAACAATTCGCGTCCTAGAGTCCTAGTTCTATTTCAACTCGGATTCAGTCTGAATCTGGCCCAACTTCTGTCTTCCTCCTTGTGCAGGCCGCCGAGCCTCCATATGACCTCCGATCAAGATGGCCCAAATACCAAACTTGTGCGCCTCGACGATACGAACAACTCTCATGTTGATCACTTTTTCAAATAAGGCCATCTTGAATACTTTTCGAGGTCGTCTTTACCTTCCAGTCGGACTCGGTCTTGCGGTAGACTGAATTATCCGAGTCTTGTAGTAAATTTGCAGGCCATATACTATCTCTGATGACGATGACTCCAAAACCAAAGTATAACGTTTTGATGATACGCACAACTTCTGTATTGAACACTTCTTCATCCGAGACCATCTTGATAGACTTTTGGGCACATGTTCAGTTTCACTCGGATTTGAGCTCATCCACTCGGATATTAGAGTCTTTTACTCGGATGGTCCGACTGGACTTTTTCACTCGGATGACTATATTTTCACTCGGAAGACAATCTTTCACTCGGATGATGACCACATTTTCAGTCGGAAGATAATCTTTTACTCGATCGACCTTTTACTCGATCGGTATGTTTTCACTCGACCTTTTACTCGATCGGTAGGTTTTCACTTGACCTTTTACTCGATCGGTGGGTTTTCACTTGACCTTTTACTCGATCGGTAGGTTTTCACTCGACCGGTGAGTTTTCACTTGACCTTTTACTCGATCGGTAGGTTTTCACTCGACCGGTGAGTTTTCACTCGACCTTTTACTCGATCGGTAGGTTTTCACTCGACCTTTTACTCGATCGGTAGGTTTTCACTCGACCGGTGAGTTTTCACTCGACCAAAAACATAGCCTGAACTTGATTTGTCTCCCCAAGTCTCATATGACCTCGGATTGAGACGAATTATATATGAAAATCGATCGGCTCGACGAGACGAAACTTTCTCGTGTTGAAGTTTTTTCAATTAAAGGCCGTCTTGAGGGCTGAATTGCTCACGCATTGCATCAGACACTCATCAACATGTGTGTGATGTCAAGCGTAATATTTTGGTCTCTGGCCTGTCCAGACCGTATTGACTATAACTTTTGCATATGAACTCGGATTGAGATGATTTATATATGAGAATCAATTGTCTTGACGAGACGAAGACAATTCCTTTAGAGCACTCCTTCATCTGAGTTCATATTGAGGGCGTAATCGGCCGAAAAGCACTCAGAACATTAAATTTTGTCACTCGGAGTATAGCTTCGGCCACTGAGATGAGGTCGAATGGCGATAGCCTAAACATCAAAGTTGTTCCACTCGACGATACGAAACTTTCTCATGCTGAAAACCCTTTCACTCTGTATATTGCCAAAATCAGTTGTCAACACATGCCCCCCTGTTTTTCGGCAAAGCTTGCATGCCGAAAAATAATATGCATAATGTTCATTCTAAGGACGATGTCAACACTCCATCGGCCATTTATTTTTCTCAGGGCGATAATTATGTATCGGCCATATTTGTGCTAAGGGCGATAATCGTATATCGGCCATTGCCTACTTAGGCTTCCTGCCATACACTCGGGTGGTACTTTTTCAAATATTTGCCATTGAGAGCTCGAGGTAACAAGGCCCCTTGTATTGATTCCACCAAATATGAATTTCCGGGAACAACTCTTGTAATCCTAAAAGGACCTTCCCAACTTGGAGACCACTTCCCAAATTTTCTATCTCTTGAACCAATTGGCAGAATCACTTTCCAGACGAGATCACCAACTTGAAAATTCTTCAACTTGACTTTCTTATTGTAAGCTCTTGCCACCCTCAACTTATCTCTCTCTATGGCCTTTAAAGCAACCAAACGTTTATCGGCAACCTCATCAATATTGTCCATCATTAGGTTATAAAAGTCTACTGCCGATAAATTATTTTGTTTGGCTATTCTCAAAGCATTCAAATTTACTTCTACTGGTAAAACGGCCTCTTGACCATATACTAGCTCATATGGAGTTACCTTCGTAGCACCATGCCTTGAAATTCTATGTGCCCATAAAGCTTCAGACAACAACTCATGCCACCTCCTCGGATTATCCTCAATCTTCTTCTTGATGAGCTTGATTAAGATTTTATTGCTAGACTCGGCTTGTCCATTAGCTTGGGCATAATATGGAGAGGAATTGAGCAACTTTATATTATAAGATTCGGCAAACTCTCTGACTTGGTGTGACATAAAAGATGAACCTTGATCTGTAGTTAATGTTTGAGGAATACCGAATCTATGAATAATGTGTTCGGTTATGAATTGGATTACCTCCGTATGTGTCATGTTCTTGAGAGGTACTGCTTCGGACCATTTAGTGAAATAATCAGTTGCCACCAACACGAACCGATGCCCCTTTGAGGAAGATGGATGAATTTGCCCAATAAAGTCTAAACCCCATCCTCTGAAAGGCCACGGCTTGATAATAGGATGCAACATAGCAGCAGGAGCCAATTGAATATCACCAAATTTTTGACAAGCTTCACACCCTTTATAATATCTGAAGCAATCATTAATCATGGTCGGCCAATAAAACCCAGCACGTCGTAATAACCATTTCATCTTGGGAGCCGACTGGTGAGTACCACAAATGCCCTCATGTACCTCTCCCATAGCAACTCTTGCTTGGTCCTCATCCAAGCATTTTAAAAGAACATCATCAACTGTTCGGCGATAAAGGTCATCATCCCTCATAGTATATTTAAAAGCTATACGCCGAACAGCCCTGTCCACCCTTTCACTCGGATTGCACAAGTAATCAACAATGGGCTTTCTCCAGTCGGAATTATCACCTGCACTAGATTTTTTGTTAATGGCCGAATCAGTGGGTTCAGGTTCGGCCTCTCCCATATTGGCAAGACAAGACATCGGTCTTTGAGAGATATGAAACATGCCATGATTAACATGATATCCAGATGCTTGCTGTGCCAACTCATTTGCTTTCCAGTTGTCATGTCTAGATATATGTGCAATGCTAAAACAATCCAAAGTAGAAATTATATCTAGACATTTATCAAGATAAACATTAAGTGATTCGTCAAAACACTGAAAGATTCTAGATATTTGCTGCACTACTAGTAACGAATCACCGTAAGCCTCAATATGTGTAACACCTATAGCAAGTAACATCTCTAGACCGAATAACAATGCTTCATATTCGGCTTGATTGTTTGTGCAAAAATATTCTAAGCGGCATGAGGCTTCAAAAACAGCACCATGAGGAGATATATAAACAATACCAACACCTTGGCCATTGCTACAAACTGAACCATCAAAATACAATCTCCATGGCACTAATGAAACAAGGTTCATATCAACATCATGCTTGTCATTAATCCGATGTTCAACAATGAAATTAGCAACAATTTGGCCTTTCATGGATTTTAGAGATTCATAAGCCAAATCATACTCAATCAAAGTATAAGCCCACTTGCCAATTCTACCACTAAGAATTGGCCTATGCAACATGTACTTAATGACATCGGTTTGACAAGCTACTACACAAGCACTCGGCACTAGGTAATGTCTCAATTTTGTGCAAGCGTAATATAAGCATAGACATAGTTTTTCAATAAATGTATACCTTGTCTCGGCGTCCAATAAACGTCTGCTCAAATATGTAATGGCATGCTCTTTTCCTTCGGTATCTTGAGTCAAAACAGCACCAATAACACCTTCCTCTGCTGCGATATAAAGTTTGAAAGGCTCTCTATGCTTGGGTGCTTTCATCACCGGAGGAGTGCACAAATAATTCTTGATCATATCAAAGGCTTCTTGCTGTTTTGCCCCCCAAGTGAAATCAACATCATTCTTTAACCGAAGGATAGGAGTAAATGCATCAACTTTCCCTGACAGATTAGCTATGAACCTTCTCAAATAATTGACTTTGCCAAGGAACTTTTGCATATCTTTCTTGCATGTCGGAGCCTCCACTTTCTGTATGGCCTCTATCTTTTTGGGATCGATTTCGATGCCATCTTCATGAATAATGAAACCCAAAAATTTGCCAGCTGACACGCCGAATGCACACTTCAAAGGATTCATCTTCAGTCCATACTTTTTCATCCTTTCAAAAGCTAAACGCAAATCGGCCAAGTGGGATTCAAAAGCATCCGATTTGACAACAATATCATCAATATAAACTTCAAGTATGACACCGAGTAAATCATGAAAAATCAAATTCATAGCCCTTTGATATGTGGCCCCAGCATTTTTCAATCCGAATGTCATCACTGTCCACTCGAATAAACCAAGGAAACCAGGACACCGGAAAGCTGTTTTGTACATGTCCTCTTCGGCCATAAAAATTTGATTGTATCCGGCATTACCATCTAGAAAGCTAATAACCTTATGTCCAGAAGCATCATTAATAAGCATATCGGCTATTGGCATGGGATACTCATCTTTGGGTGTAGCCCTATTCACATCTCTGAAGTCAATGCACACCCTCAACTTGCCGGATCCCTTCTTCTCCACTGGGACAATGTTAGAAATCCACTCGGCATACCTGCAAGGTCGAATGAATTTAGCTTCAAGCAGTCGACCGATCTCTTCCTTGATCCGGTCATATGTTTTCGGATTAAACTTTCTGGCCGACTGTTTATAAGGTCTAAAACCGGCCTTTATAGGCAACCGATGCTCCACTAGCTCTCGGCTCAACCCTGGCATCTCATGATATTCCCATGCAAAGCAACAAACATATTCTTTCAATAGCTCGATTAATTTAGCTTTACAATCGGCTTTCAAATTTTTGTTTATAAATGTCGGTCGACTGACTGATCCATCTCCGATATCTACCTCTTCTAACGGATCGGCTGATGTAAAACCTTGTCCAAGTTTATCCATGTCATCCAACTCCTCAATAGACTCATACATATCGTTCTCGCTGGACCGATATTTTGCAAGACGTTTTTGTAACCACTCGGAACTAGGATCCATTTAAACATATCATACCTTGGAGCCGATTGCATTCAGTCGGCTTTAAAGACACGGGCACAAAACCATTCTTGGTCGCGCTGAGAAAATCAAACTCTGATAAGTCACGTCCCGTCAAGCAAGTAGCATTGGGATGTTGCCAATCCACCGATGCATCGGCCAAAGCAACACAGACCGAGTTATCCGCATGAATGACTTCCACTTCATCATCAACCCACTGAATCAAAAACTGGTGCATAGTGGACGGCACGCACTGGTTTGCATGAACCCAATCACGGCCTAGTATAACATTGTAGTTACCTTGCACCTCAGCGACAAAGAATGCAGTAGCCAAAGTTTTGCTTCCGACTGTAAGCTCCACATACATTACACCTTTGGCTTCAGTTTTCTCTTTGCCTTCAAACCCGTTGAGCACCATATTGGTCTTGATCAATTCTTCATCAGGCAAACCCAATTTCTTGAAGACCGAATAGGGCATAAGATTTACCACAGCACCACCATCAACAAGCATCCGAGTGAGCGGCGACCCATTGATATGACCTCTGAGATATAATGGTTTCAGATGCTTTACTGGTTCTTTTGGCTTCTCGAATATTGCATTTTTAGGACCAAAATCCAGCTGAGCAACTTCCCCTTCCTCATCTACAGCACGAAACTCAGCAGGTAAGTAATACACCATATTGATATCCATACCTTCATGAACCGGTGTAGATTCATAGTCCACCATATCAGCCTCTTCTTCAAGCGGATCGACCGATTCTGAAATCTGGTCGAGTGAAGGAGAAGTAAGAAGTGTTGCAGACGATGTAATAGCTGTCGCATCGTCCTCTTTGGATGGTGTAGGCACTTCTGTGATAGATGTAGAAGCTGATGTATCTTGTATTTGTTTTGGCCTCCACATTTGTTTTGCTGGAACCATGGGCCGAGTGTCATTGAACAACTTATCTCTTTGCTTCTCGGCCTCCTGTTCTGCCATCTCTTGACTCCTTAACCTCTGTAGTTTCCTCTTCTGTGTCTTTGTTAGCCCTGGAGGACACCACTTTGGCTGAGTGTATTTAGGATCTCTCGTTTTTACTCGGCTGGTGCTTGCTTCATGGTCATTAGCCGAGTGCTTTGGCTCGATAGAAAGTATCGGCTCAGTCGGATTGCTATGCACAATAGGCTGCTGTATGGCAAATGTTTCGGTGCCCAAGATAAGTGAGTCGACATCCATTTTCTCCTTGCCTTTTCCCGACTCAACTGCTGCAACACTCGGTGACTTAACACGCCATTCTTTCCGACTTTCCAGATGCATGAAATTTCCACTCGGGCGCACCTTTTTACTTGGATGGAATCCACTCGGATTGATGTCACTCGGATGGTATCCACTCGGATGGAACTCAGTCGGATGGAATCTACTTGGCCACATTTTCTCACTTGGATAGCTTCCACCAGGGTGCATTCTTACACTAGGATATTTTCCACTCGGTTGCATATTTTGACCAGCCGACTGATAGTCACCGATGTTCAGTCGACCATTATATGAGTAATCAAGTCGATTCCACACAGATTGCCTCCGCTCTTCTGAAAACTGCGCCCTTGGTCCACTCGGTTTCACATACTGACTGAACATATCATTCGATGGTGACCTTGGTCGCTTCAAGTGTGGTGGCCGGTTAGAGCTGGAACCAGCCGACTGATTAGCATATTTGGACAGCAACATATCAAAAGTTGGCTTGATCCGCTTGCGTTGTACTTTAGCTTCATTCCTCTTCCATTTGCCAACTTCTGGACTCTTGGGCTTGACAAATTTAACTCGAGTGTCCTGCTGCACCTGTGTTTGCCCCCCGAGTGTAGGATTCTTGATGGTGATCTTGATCACTTCCTTGCCATCGGGTTGCTTATCAAGCACAACATGTCTCCCCAAGACCTTGTCACCCTCCTTGTCTTTCCTGGGCTCACCAACAATGACATTAGCTTTATTAGCAGATTCGGCTACCTCCGGCCGAATGAGCAGCTTCTTCCCTTCTAAATCCATTGTGTTCATTGGATAGGGCTGTTTATCAACTTGCATCTCAGAAAAGTTCAATCGTCCATCATTAATGGCCGATTGTATCTGTCGTCGAAAAACATTGCAATCGTTAGTAGCATGAGAAAAAGAATTATGATATTTGCAATAAGCACGCCGTTTCAGCTCTTCAAACGGCGGTAAAGTATGAGATATTCTAATAATCTTAGCCTGCAGCAAAGTATCAAATATTCTATCACACTTAGCAATGTTAAAAGTAAACTTCATATCTTCATCACGATTCTTATGAATCGGTTTCAGATCATTGCAAGTAAAGGGTTTGGCCTTAGATGGCCAAACAAATTCAGTAGCAAAAACATCACCCTCATCGTCCGAGTGATCACTATCATATTCCACCATATTCATCTTTGGACGATCGGCTTTGTATCTATGCACTTCTTTGAGATCTTTGCTTCGGCTTTCCTGAGCCAAAGCCCTTTGTAAGACTTGGTTAATATTTAAGAACTCATAGCCTTCTAACTTTTCTCTAATGGGAGTTCTCAAACCACTCAGCACTAGGTCTGCCAAGTCTCTCTCAGTTATCACCAAACTAAAACATCGGTTTTTCGTTTCTCTGAATCTCTTGACGTAATCGGAGACCGATTCATCATGCTTCTGTTTAACCGATGTTAGATGTGACAACTTGAGCTCATTGTCGCCGCTGTAAAAGTGATCATGAAATTTCTGCTCTAGCTGCGACCAAACTCGAATGGAACCATGTGGTAAAGAAGAAAACCATGAAAATGCGGTACCAGTTAATGATAAAGGAAATAAACGCACTTTCAACTCATTTAGTGAACCTGCTTCACCTAATTGTGCTAAGTATTGACTAACATGCTCCCATGTGGTTTTTGTGCCCTCTCCATTGAACTTAACAAAATCTGGAATTTTATATCCTGGAGGGCACTGGATGGCATCAAAGTACTCGGGGTACGGCTTTTGGTAAATCCGATTCCGAGGTAACTCAACCCCAAAATTCTCTCGAAGCATCTTAGCCATCTCCTCTCTAAGATTAGCTAGACCATCATCCATACTGGACGATGAAGCTTGTGGCAGTGGCATAGGAGGAGTATGATTACTAGCTGTAGGTAGGAATTGTGGCAGGTATGTCGACCCATAATTTGCTAGTGGTCGAGTGGTTGTAGCTGTAGGTAAGGTTGGGTTCGGCGTTGCCACCGAACCTGGCATGCTCATAATAGGATTAATGGGTGCAGCCACAATCTGATTTGTTTGGGTAGGATAATAAGCCATCGGCACGGGAGGCGCCGATGCAATAGGTAAAGCCTGATTAGGGTTTTGCACACTAGCAGCTACACCATCATTACCACTAGTCGATTGAGATGTATTCTTCTGAGCATTAGTATTTTCTATGAAAGTTTGATAGACTAGATTGTTACCATCAGCAATACGACTTTCAATCTCAGCCCACTGCTCAGGAGAAAAGGTAGTACTCACAGAAGGTTTAACCTGCTCGGCTTGAAGAGGAGGGAACTTGATTTCTTCAATCGGAGTGATGTTGCCTTGGCGATCCTTCTTGAACTTTGCAAGGAACTCCTGCAAATCCTTCTCTTCGCGCGCCTTCTTGTACTCCTCATAGACTTGGCGATGATCAGCCGATATCTCATCAAGACTGGGCTTAATGATGTTATCGGCGTCTACCTCGGATGGCTTGGGAAGATCGGACATGGTGGATGATGATGATTGATCCTCTTCCCCAGCGGAGTCGCCAAAAAGTGTGTTGACACACGAACACGTCACGTGTACCCTCGACGCCGGGGGTGATGCACCGCAGCTCACGTCGAAGGAGACCCGACCGACAGCGCGATACGCAAGACAGTCGGCGGGTGCTTTTGCAGACCCGAAACCCCGCGCACCCGGGAGGGACCCCGTCAGGGATTGCGGCGGCTATGGGCTGCCCTAGGTCGATTCGCTCGCCCCTAGAGCCTCGGGATTCGCAGCTCTCAAACACGAAGAACAGCGAAGAACGAGAGAGAAAAACGGTGGAGAGATAAAACGTAGACAGGAAAAAGTAGTATATTGATTTGTTCGATTGTGTGTTGTTCAATCGGCCGTCACCCCCAACATATATAAGAGGCGGCTGGACTTCCCGTACAAGTAAAGGATTCATCTAGGCTTTCCTTACAAGAAAAATTACAACAATTCGCGTCCTAGAGTCCTAGTTCTATTTCAACTCGGATTCAGTCTGAATCTGGCCCAACTTCTGTCTTCCTCCTTGTGCAGGCCGCCGAGCCTCCATATGACCTCCGATCAAGATGGCCCAAATACCAAACTTGTGCGCCTCGACGATACGAACAACTCTCATGTTGATCACTTTTTCAAATAAGGCCATCTTGAATACTTTTCGAGGTCGTCTTTACCTTCCAGTCGGACTCGGTCTTGCGGTAGACTGAATTATCTGAGACTTGTAGTAAATTTGCAGGCCATATACTATCTCTGATGACGATGACTCCAAAACCAAAGTTTACCGTCTTGATGATACGCACAACTTCTGTATTGAACACTTCTTCATCCGAGATCATCTTGATAAACTTTTGGGCACATGTTCAGTTTCACTCGGATTTGAGCTCATCCACTCGGATATTAGAGTCTTTCACTCGGATGGTCCGACTGGACTTTTTCACTCGGATGACTATATTTTCACTCGGAAGACAATCTTTCACTCGGATGATGACCACATTTTCAGTCGGAAGACAATCTTTTACTCGATCGACCTTTTACTCGATCGGTAGGTTTTCACTCGACCTTTTACTCGATCGGTAGGTTTTCACTTGACCTTTTACTCGATCGGTGGGTTTTCACTTGACCTTTTACTCGATCGGTAGGTTTCACTCGACCGGTGAGTTTTCACTTGACCTTTTACTCGATCGGTAGGTTTTCACTCGACCTTTTATTCGATCGGTAGGTTCTCACTTGACCTTTTACTCGATCGGTAGGTTTTCACTCGACCTTTTATTCGATCGGTAGGTTCTCACTTGACCTTTTACTCGATCGGTAGGTTTTCACTCGACCTTTTACTCGATCGGTAGGTTCTCACTTGACCTTTTACTCGATCGGTAGGTTTTCACTCGACCGGTGAGTTTTCACTCGACCAAAAACATAGCCTGAACTTGATTTATCTCCCCAAGTCTCATATGACCTCGGATTGAGACGAATTATATATGAAAATCGATCGGCTCGACGAGACGAAACTTTCTCGTGTTGAAGTTTTTTCAATTGAAGGCCGTCTTGAGGGCTGAATTGCTCACGCATTGCATCAGACACTCATCAACATGTGTCTGATGTCAAGCGTAATATTTTGGTCTCTGGCCTGTCCAGACCGTATTGACTATAAATTTTGCATATGAACTCGGATTGAGATGATTTATATATGAGAATCAATTGTCTTGACGAGACGAAGACAATTCCTTTAGAGCACTCCTTCATCTGAGTTCATATTGAGGGCGTAATCGGCCGAAAAGCACTCAGAACATTAAATTTTGTCACTCGGAGTATAGCTTCGGCCACTGAGATGAGGTCGAATGGCGATAGCCTAAACATCAAAGTTGTTCCACTCGACGATACGAAACTTTCTCATGCTGAAAACCCTTTCACTCTGTATATTGCCAAAATCAGTTGTCAACAGTTCCTTTGTATGGAACCTGTAATCAACAACAGTTCTTCTCCTGGTGACATATGGATCTGACAATCTCCACTGCTTGAGCCCTGCATCCTTCCTTAGCTTCATATTCTCAGCCACTGGATGAGCATCATTGTGGTCTAGAATCTTGGGCTTGAGCTTCCTTAAGATCTGCCCTTATTCATCTTCCTCGGCAGCAATATCAGGCATTAGGGCATTGTTCTTCTCAGCTGCTGGTATACTCCTGGTATTCCTCTTTGGTGCAATCTTGGGCTTGGGGGCAGCTTTGGGTGCTTCTTTGGGCTTTGATGTTGCATCCCCTGACTTCATAGCATCACCCATCAGCTTTTGTGCCTTGGGTGCTGGTTCAGCAACCTCTTCTTCTTCTTCCATCATGGAAGGTTGACCAAAAACTCTGGCCATGGTCTTCTTGACCCTTTCCTTCCTTTTCTTTCCTTCTGCAGCTGGCACTTTGGGATCAGGCTTTTCAGGTACTTGAGTGGAGACTCTGGCTTTGGACATTGGTTGTCTACCTGTAGGCCTTTTGATCTTCATGCCTGGCTTTACTGCAGTTGAGCTGTACTCCTTCTTGAGCACTACCTTCTTGGAAGTAGCCTCATCTTCAGCTGCCACATAGTCCTCATCCTCTGAGTCTGAGATTCTCTTCCTTCTTGCTCTTGTGGCTGCTTTGGGCAAATTGCTAGGAGTACTTCTGCTGCCTTCATCTGAGCTGCTAGAGGGACTAGTGCCCTCACTCATGTGAATCTGCTCTTCTTCCCTGTTCTGACTGTCACTTTGGTCTCACATGCTGCAAATCACTGACTGCTGACCCTGTGAATAGTTATAGATGAGGTAGAGTGGATGAGCATCAAAAAATATAGAGATTTTTGCAAAAGAATGATTCAAAAAACTTAGTTTTAGTTTCCACAGAAAGCATTTTGGATCTACCGATTTTCAAACTCGGTGATACCGAAGCAGTTTTGGAACCTAAACTAGTGTACTCGGTCAGACCGAGTCACAGTTCGGTGGCACCGTGACTGCTAGGGTTTCACAAAGTTCTAAAATCGGTCACACCAATTTGTAATTCTCGATCAGACCGAGACTTACTAGTGCAATGGCGTTAGCCAAATCGGTGGGACCGAGTTTTTCAACTCGGTGGGTCCGAGATGGTTTTGGCGGAAACCTAACCCTAAATTTTCGAATCACATATATTCTAAGGATTGTATTGACTGGATAGGAGCGTTTCAATCGTGGCAAGATGCATTATGAACACAATGTGCTGAGAATCAGACGAGGAAAGCACTGTGATCGAGTTCATACCCTAGTTCGGCGGTGAACTCGCTACGGCGGCAACGGCGGAGAAGAATTCCGTTGACGGCGGCGGAGACCAGCGACACGAGGCGGCTGGCGACAAAGTCGATGATCCGTAGACCTAGTAGGCAGAGCGAGCTATGAGTGGGCGAGGAGTTTCGGAGAAAGTTTTTCCAAAATTTGCCCGTGAGTATATATAGCCCGACACTGTCGGTGTGACCGAGTTGAACACCTCGGTGGCACCGAGATGCATAACTCTTGACAGTTACAGCAACTCGGTGAGACCAAAAAGTTCGAATCAGTTGCACCGAGATTGAAAACCTAGATCGACTTAGTGATCTCGGTATGACCCAAATGGAGGAATCGGTCAGACCGAAAATCACAAAGAAGTTTTGGAAGTTTAAGTCTATGACAAATCGGGGACTCCGAGTGCTCCTCACACAGAGTGGTTCGAATCTGACTTGATCAAATTTTGTGATGCAACATGAATAGAGTTTGAGACGAGAAAAGCATAGATAGCTAGAGAAGGTTCTTAGGCATTCTTGTCCATCCACTTGGCCAAAGAAAAAGAAGCCAATCAATCAAAACAACAAGTGGATGTCCTTGAATGAGTAAAATATGCTTCCAACATGCTCACACGATAAAATGACAAATGAAATATGTGGCAAAGCATGCACAACCAATTCTAGCATCTATCAAACAATTGGCGATGACTAGGTCATCAATATATGAGTATATTGACTTAGGAGTCAAATGAGAACATTTGATCATAGGTCATACTCATCGTTTAAGCTCAAGTGGGGTTACCACTTTTACATAAAGCATTTATGTGTTCACATTATTAGAGTTTCTTTGACTCAATTCTTAGAGTTAAGCTCCCCCTAGATGTGAGATCCCCCCTTAGAGGGATAAACTAACCTTGGGTTTTGTCGATGATGACTTCATGTAGGTGTTGAAGATTTGGATGCTCAATGTTGATGTAGATCTTTTGGAGCAATCCTTTGGAGTGAGTTGCACTTTCAATACCTACATGGGTTAGTCCCACAAGGAACAAACAAGAATATCCATAGACATAGAGTGATGCACACACAAAATGATGTCCATGAAAACATTAGGTTACCTTGTCCCTTGCCTTACCAACATGAGGGTTTGTGACTCCTTGAACTAGTGCAAGATATGGAAGTTGGTCGCACTTGTCCTTGCCATAGTGATATGAGTAAAGAATGTTGGCGGAGTCACCCTCAAGAACTCTCTAGTTCTTCTTCTTCGGGATCCACATCATCTTAATGGGAATCCTTGGTGTAGTAGTTGTGCTTGATGAAGTAGAACTTGACGTAGTCTTGGGAACCCACTTGACCAAGGCCTTAAGTGCTTCTCCAAATGCATCAATCTCCTCTTGAAGCTTGTCCTTGCCTTTATTCTTGTGGTCTTGTGGTGGAAGATCATCTTGTGCTTGTGTTCCCTTGAAGGAAGTAGGATCATACTTCTCTTGTTGAGGAACAAACTTTCTCTTGGGGTATTGATCTTCTTCCCACTCAACTCCATTGGCATTGAACTTTCGTTCAAAACCAACACCTTGATTCTTCCGATGCCTTCCTTGCTTGCGTACAAGTTCCTCGAATTGCTTACTCCCGGCAAGGCTCTTGTATACACCTTTCTCTATAATTCCCTTCAATAAGCTATTTTCTTGCTCAAGTGTAACTTGGCTAAGAGAATCATTAGTGGAATCAAGAGAACTACTAGAAGCAACAATATTGGATTTAGAATTGTTATTGCTACTGCTAGAGGAAGAATCTTTCTTGTTCTTGTTACTAGATTTGATTTGAGGCATGTAAGTAGATAAGAGTAAACGCTTGGCAATGTAAGAAGAACTTTTCTTACGGAGATCATCATTGATTGCTTTTAAAAACTCATGCTCTTGCTCAAGATTAAGCTTTTCAAAGCGTAACTTCTCATGAGCCCTTAAAAGTTCTCGATGATCTTCGAAGATAGTTTCATGAGCTAACTTAAGAGTGTTTAGTTCTTTAGTTAGACGCTCAATCTTCTCCTTATCATTGTCATTCGTTTTATCTTGATTAGCATGATTAATTGACGTTTCATCATAGTATTCATCACTAGAGTTGTCAATAAGTAAATCATCATCACCTAACAAGTCATCTTCATCACTATTGAAATCAACATACTCGGGATGAGTTACCTTAGGACCTTTGGCCATGAAGCATCTTCCAATTCCTTCATTTGGTGATTCAAATATGTCGTAGGAGTTGGTTGACACAAGTGCTAGACCGGCAACAACTTCATCTTGAGTATGTTCAGAGTCGGGGTGATAGCTTCTCTCGGAGTGATGTTCAGAGTCGGAACCGGATACCCATTCACCAACATGAGCTTGATGTCTTCATTTTGTGTAGCTCTTTGATGATTTGTCCTTCCTTTCCGAATCATTGCTTCTCCGTGAGGACCTTCGTTCATAACGATCATCTCTACTCCTTCTCTCTCTTGGTGGTGATTCTTCTCTTCTACTTCTTCTTTTGGGAGAATCTTCTCTTCTTTTGTAGGGTGTCGTACACTCATTGGAATAGTGTCCGGGTCTCCCACAATTGTAGCAATTGCGCTCTCGACTAGAAGATCTTTTGTCATTGTAGGACCTTGACTTAGAGCTTCTTTCTTTGCTTCTACTTTTGTAGAATTTGTTGAAATTCTTCACCATTAAGCTCAATTCTTCATTGAAGGTCTGTTTCTCACTTGATGATGTAGGAGCTTCACATGAGGCTTTGTAAGCACCACTTGACTTGTTGTGAAGTTCCTCTTTATCCTTGAGTGACATCTCATGAGCAACAATTCTACCAATGACCTCCGTTGGCTTGAGATTCTTGTAATTGGGCATCATTTAAATCAATGTGCACACGGTATCATACTTTCCATCCAATTCTCTTAGGATTTTCTTGATGATGAATCTGTTAGTCATCTCTTCACTTCCTAAGCCGGCAATCTCATTTGTGATAAGAGCAAGCCTAGAGTACATTTCAGCAACACCTTCACCATTCTTCATTTTGAACTTGTCAAGCTGACTTTGGAGCACATCCAACTTGGATTCCTTGACGGAGTCAGTACCTTCATGCATATCAATCAAAGTGTCCCAAATTTCCTTTGCATTCTCAAGATAGCTGATTTTGTTGAATTCTTCAAGGCATAAACCATTGAAGAGGATATCACAAGCTTGAGCGTTGTATTGCAGCATCTTCAATTCTTCCGCACTAGCTTCACGGTTTGGTTCTCTCCCATCAATGAATTCACCTTGCCAGCCAATAGAAACAATATCCCAAACGGCGGGGTTATGTCTGAGAATATGCATTTTCATCTTATGCTTCCAACTAGCAAAATTAGTGCCATCAAAGTAAGGACCTCTACGGTGATAATTTCCCTCGCTAGACGGCATACTCTCCTAGGTTGTGAAACCAAGGCTATGACCACCAAAAGCTATGGAAATCAAAGCAAATGGAGACCAAATCTCTGATACCACTTGTAGGACCTTGAAGTATATCTAGAGGGGGGTGATTAGACTACTTGACCAATTGAAAAACTTAACCTTTTCCCAATTTTAGGCTTTGGCAGATTTTAGCTATGTTTGAACAAGTCAAGCAATCATCACACAATTCAAGCAAGCATGCAAAGAGTATATAGGCAGCGGAAATTAAAGCATGCAACTTGCAAGAAAGTAAAGGGAAGGGTTTGGAGAATTCAAACGCAATTGGAGACACGGATGTTTTTGTCGTGGTTCCGATAGGTGGTGCTATCGTACATCCACGTTGATGGAGACTTCAACCCACGAAGGGTAACGGTTGCGCGAGTCCACGGAGGGCTCCACCCACGAAGGGTCCACGAAGAAGCAACCTTATCTATCCCACCATGGCCGTCGCCCACGAAGGACTTGCCTCACTAGCGGTAGATCTTCACGAAGTAGGCGATCTCCTTGCCCTTACAAACTCCTTGGTTCAACTCCACAATCTTGTCGGAGGCTCCCAAGTGACACCTAGCCAATCTAGGAGACACCACTCTCCAAGAAGTAACAAATGGTGCATTGATGATGAACTCCTTGCTCTTGTGCTTCAAATGATAGTCTCCCCAACACTCAACTCTCTCTCATAGGATTTGGATCTGGTGGAAAGAAGATTTGAGTGGAAAGCAACATGGGGAAGGCTAGAGATCAAGATTCATATGGTAGGAATGAAATATCTTGGCCTCAACACATGAGTAGGTGGTTCTCTCTCAGAACTGGTAAGTTGAAAGTGTAGGTTTGTTCCGATGGCTCTCTCCATGAATGAAGAGGAGGTGGAGGGGTATATATAGCCTCCACACAAAATCTAATCGTTACACACAATTTACCAAACTCGGTGGGACCGAATCATCAAACTCGGTCGGACCGATTTAGTAAACCTAGTGACCGTTAGGATTTTCGGTGGGACTGACATGCAACTCGGTAGGACCGATATAGTTAGGGTTAGGGCATAACATAATCTTGGTGAGACAGATTACACAGACTCGGTGAGACCAACTTTGGTAATTAGCTAACCAGAGAGTTGGTCAGGTAAACTCGGTGGGACCGATTCGCTCTTTTCGGTGAGACCGAACTGTTACGAAAGGGAAACAGAGAGTTTACATTGCAATCTCGGTGGGACCGATCGCTCACTTCGGTTAGACCGAAACGTTACGAAGGGAAATAGAGAGATTACAATCCCATCTCGGTGAGACTGAGATCCCTATCGGTGAGACCGATTTGCCTAGGGTTTGTGGCCGTGGCTAAGACATTTGAACTCGGTGGCGTCGGATAGAAAGAATCGGTGGGGCCGAGTTTGACTTTAGGTTTAGGTCATATGAGGATGTGAGAAAGTAGTTGAGGGTATTTGGAGATATCACTAGGCACATGAAGCAAGAGACTCATTAAGCAACACCTCATCCCTCCTTGATAGTATTGGCTTTTCCTATAGACTCAATGTGATCTTGGATCACTAAAATGTAAAATGTAGAGTCTTGAGCTTTTGAGCTTGAGCCAATCCTTTGTCCTTGATATTTTGAGGGATCCACTTTCATCATCCATGACATGCCATTCATTGAGCTTTCCTGAAATAATAGTCTTGGAATAGCATTAGCTCAATGATCTATATGTTGTTATGAATTACCAAAACCACCTAGGGATAGTTGCACTTTCAAGCCATCTCATAGTTGTTGCATTGACACTGAAAGTATGCCGCTCAAAATGTTATTCAATCTCTATTTTAGAATCGAGCTCTGGCACCTCTACAAATCACTACTTCCCTCTGCGAAGGGCGTATCTATTTACTTTTATGTTGAGTCATCACCTTCTTATTAAAAAGCACCCGCTGGAGAGCACACTGTCATTTGCATTCATTACTATTGGTTTATATTGGGTATGACTTGACTGGATGTCTTTTACCATGAATTACAATGTTTAGTCAGTCCTTGATCTTTAAAGGTGCTCTGCATTTATGTTTTGCTGTCTTAGAAAGGGCAAGCGAGATACCATTTTGTCCGGTCAAATGCACGTGCACTATTATTATTATACACATCGTTCGGTCATGCAAGTGAAAGGCAATAATGACGATATATGATGGAATGATCGAGATGAGAGAAGCTGGTATGAACTCGACCTCTCTTGTTTTTGTAAATATGATGAGTTCATCGTTCCTGATTCAGCTTATTATGAATTAAACATATTTGCAATGACATTTAGAGATTGTAGTTGCTTGTGCCATGCTTGATTAGCTATGAGTTATAATGGTTTACCTTGCGTGCCAACATGCTATTAGAATGATTATGATGTGGTATGATGGGATGGTATCCTCCTTTGAATAAATTGAGTGACTCGACTTGGCACATGTTCACGCATGTAGTTGAAACAAATCAACATAGCCTTCGTGATATTTATGTTCATGGTGGATTATATCCTACTGATGTTTGTACTCGGTGTGAATTAATTTTAATGCATGTTTATGACTGTTGTGGCTCTCTCAGTTGGTCGCTTCCCAGTCTCTTGCTAGCCTTCACCTGTACTAAGTGGGAATACCGCTTGTGCATCCAAACTCCTTAAACCCCAAAGTTATTCCATATGAGTCCACTATACCTTCCTATATGCGGTATTTACCTGCCGTTCCAAGTAAATTTGTATGTGCCAAACTCCAAATCTTCAAATGAAATTCTGTTTTGTATGCTCGAGCAGCTCATGTTTCCACTAGGGCTGCCTATATCTTCCATGCTAGGTGGGTTATTCTCAAGAGGAGTGGACTCCGCTCCTCATTCACGAGAAAGGGCCGGTAACCGGGATGCCCAGTCCCATGATCCAAAAAGATCAAAGGAAATAAAATAATTAAACAAAACTCCCCCAGGGCTGTTGTTAGTTGGAGGCACTCATTGTTTCGAGCAAGCCATGGATTGATGCTTGTTGGTGGTTGGTGGAGTATAAACCTTTACCATTCTGCGTGGGAACTGGCTATAATGCATGTAGTATGGAAGATACATCCATCTCATAGTTGTTGCATGGACAGTGAAAGTATGCCCCCCAATATGTTATTCAATCTCTATTTTAAAATCGAGCTCTGGCACCTCTACAAATCCCTGCTTCCCTCTGCGAAGGGCCTATCTATTTACTTTTATGTTGAGTCATCACCCTTCTTATTAAAAAGCACCCGCTGGAGAGCACACTATCATTTGCATTCATTATTATTGGTTTATATTGGGTATGACTTGACTGGATCTCTTTTACCATGAATTACAATGTTTAGTCAGTCCTTGATCTTTAAAGGTGCTCTGCATTTATGTTTTGCGGTCTCAGAAAGGGCTAGCAAAATACCATTTTGTTATATCATGTTATGATTGTTTTGAGAAAGTGTTGTCATCTGAGTTTTATTATTATGGCTCGTTAGCTGATTATGCTATTGATATGAGTAATTGTGAGACCGAGGTGTTATTGTGAGTATAGTAAGTTCATAATATTTGCCGAAACCTGAATGCTGGCTTTGCATGTTTACAACAACAAGAGCAAACAAAGTTTGTAAAAGTTTTTCTTTATCACTTTCAGTTTATCAACTGAATTGCTTGAGGACAAGCAAAGGTTTAAGCTTGGGGGAGTTGATACGTCTCCAAGGTATCTACTTTTCCAAACACTTTTGCCCTTGTTTTGGACTCTAACTTGCATGATTTGGATGAAACTAACCCGGACTGACGCTATTTTCAGCAGAATTACCATGATGTTGTTTCATGTGTAGAAAACAAAAGTTCTCGGAATGTCCTGAAAATCCTCGGAGGCACTTTTTGGAAAATATAAAAAATACTGGAGAAAGTATCAAGACCAGGGGTCCACACCCTGTCCATGAGGGTGGGGGCGCGCCCTCCCTCCTGGGCGCGCCCCCCTGTCTTGTGGGCCTCCTGAGGCTTCGCCGACCTCAACTCCAACTCCATATATTCCGTCTCGCGGAGAAAGAAATCAGAGAGAAAGTTTCATCGCGTTTTACGATACGGAGCCGTCGCCAAGCCCTAATCTCTCTCGGGAGGGCTGATCTGGAGTCCGTTCGGGGCTCCGGAGAGGGGGATTCATCGTCGTTGTCATCATCAACCATCCTCCATCACCAATTTCTTGATGCTCACCGCCGTGCCTGAGTAATTCCATCGTAGGCTTGCTGGACGGTGATGGGTTGGATGAGATTTACCATGTAATCAAGTTAGTTTTGTTAGGGTTTGATCCCTAGTATCCACTATGTTCTGAGATTGATGTTGCTATGACTTTGCTATGCTTAATGTTTGTCACTAGGGCCCGAGTGCCATGATTTCAGATCTGAACCTATTATGTTTCCATGAATATATGTGTGTTCTTGATCCTATCTTGCAAGTCTATAGTCACCTATTATGTGTTATGATCCGACAACCCCGAAGTGACAATAATCGGGATACTTCTCGGTGATGACCGTAGTTTGAGGAGTTCATGTATTCATTATGTGTTAATGCTTTGGTCCGGTTCTCTATTAAAAGGAGGCCTTAATATCCCTTAGTTTCTGCTAGACCACGCTGCCACGGGAGGGTAGGACAAAAGATGTCATGCAAGTTCTTTTCCATAAGCACGTATGACTATATTTGGAATACATGACTACATTACATTGACGAATTGGAGCTAGTTCTGTGTCACCCTATGTTATAGATATTACATGAGGAATCGCATCCGACATAATTATCCATCATTGATCCATTGCCTACGAGCTTTTCACATCTTGTGCTTCGCTTATTTACTTTGCCGTTGCTATTGTTACAATCACTACAAACTCAAAAACATTACTTTTGCTACTGTTACCTTTATTATTATATTACTTTGCTACTAAATACTTTGCTGCAGATACTAAGTTATCCAGGTGTGGTTGAATTGACAACTCAACTAGTAATACTCAAGAATATTCTTTGGCTCCCCTTGCGTCGAATCAATAAATTTGGGTTGAATACTTTACCCTCGAAAGCTGTTGCGATCCCCTACACTTGTGGGTCATCAGTGTTAAGGAATTTATGATTCTCAAAAGAATTTCAATGCTTTGCTTGAAGAAAAATTGCCTAAGATTGATGAATTGGCTAGGAACATGGATATAATTTCTCTTGATGTTGATTCTTTGAAACTTAGATCTATTCCACCTAAGCATGATATCAATGAGTCTCTCAATGCCATGAGAATTTCCATTGATGAGTGCAAAGAAAGAACCGCTAGGATGCGTGCTAAGAAAGATTGCTTTTTAAAAGCGTGTTCTTCTAGTTTTCATGATAATAATGATGAAGATCTAAAAGTTATTGATGTGTCTCCTATTAAATCTTTGTTTGGTAATATGAATCTTGTTAATTATAGGACTGGAGATGAGTCAATTTTAGTTAAAAGGCGTCCCAATTATTTGGAGTTTTTAGATCTTGATGCTAAAATTGGTAAAAGTGGGATTGGAGAGATCAAAACTTTACATAGCAATGAACCCACTATTTTGGATTTCAAGGAATTTAATTATGATCATTGTTCTTTAGTAGATTGTATTTCCTTGTTGCAATCTGTGCTAAATTCTCCTCATGCTTATAGTCAAAATAAAGCTTTTACTAAACATATCGTTGATGCTTTGATGCAATCTTATGAAGAAAAACTTGAATTGGAAGTTTCTATCCCTAGAAAACTTTATTATGAGTGGGAACCTACTATTAAAATTAAAATTAAAGATCATGAATGTTATGCTTTGTGTGATGTGGGTGCTACTATTTCCACGATTCCAAAAACTCTATGTGATATGTTAGGTTTCCGTGATTTTGATGATTGCTCTTTAAACTTGCACCTCGCGGATTCCACTATTAAGAAACCTATGGGAAGGATTAATGATGTTCTTATTGTTGCAAATAGGAATTATGTGCCCGTAGATTTTATCGTTCTTGATATAAATTGCAATTTTTCATGTCCTATTATTCTTGGTAGACCTTTCCTTAGAACGATTGGTGCAATTATTGATATGAAGAATGGAAATATTAGATTCCAATTTCCATTAAGGAAAGGCATGGAACACTTTCCCAGAAAGAAAATCGAATTACCTTATCATGAGATCCACTTATGAATTGAATACCAAAGATGGCAATACATTGATCTATTCTCGCTTTTATGCCTAGCTAGGGGCGTTAAACGATAGCGCTTGTTGGGAGGCAACCCAATTTTATTTTTTGTTCCTTGCTTTTTGCTCCTGGTTAGTAATAAATAAATCATATAGCTTCTGTTTAGATGTGGTTTTATGTTTTAATTAGTGTTTGTGCCAAGTAGAACCTATAGGATAATCTACGGTGATAGTTAATTTGATCTTGCTGAAACACAGAAACTTTTGCGTGTACGAGAATAATTGTAGTAAATCACGGAAACGTGATTTTGAGTTGATTCTTTTTGCAGTAGATCAATAGACAAATTTCCTAGGACTTCCTATTTCGGTAGGAACTTTAGAGTTCCAGAAGTATTCGAAAGTTACAGATTACTACAGACTGTTCTGTTTTTGACAGATTCTGTTTTTCGTGTGTTGTTTGCTTATTTTGATGAATCTATGGCTAGTATCGGGGGGTATGAACCATAGAGAAGTTGGAATACAGTAGGTTTAACACCAATCTAAATAAAGAATGTGTTCATTATAGTACCTTAAAGTGGTGGCTTGCTTTCTTGCACTAACGGAGCTTATGAGATTTCCTGTTGAGTTTTGTGTTGTGAAGTTTTCAAGTTTTGGGTAAAGATTTGATGGGCTATGGAATAAGGAGTGGCAAGAGACTAAGCTTGGGGATTCCCATGGCACCCCAAGGTAATTCAAGGACAACCAAAAGCCTAAGCTTGGGGATGCCCCGGAAGGCATCCCCTCTTTCGTCTTTGTCTATCAGTAACTTTACTTGGAGCTATATTTTTATTCACCACATGATATGTGTTTTGCTTGGAGCGTCTTGTATGATATGAGTCTTTGATATTTAGTTTACCACAATCATCCTTGCTGTACACACCTTTTGGGAGAGACACACATGATTCGAAATTTGTTAGAATACTCTATGTGCTTCACTTATATCTTGTGAGCTAGATAATTTTGCTCTACTGCTTCACTTATATCTTTTTAGAGCACGGCGGTGGTTTTAGTTTGTAGAAATTATTGATCTCTCATGCTTCACTTATATTATTTTGAGAGTCTTTTAGAACAGCATGGTATTTGCTATGGTTATAAATTGGTCCTAATATGATGAGCATCCAAGTTGGGTATAATAAAAACTATCATATAAAGTGCATTAAACGCTATGATAAATTTGATGCTTGATGATTGTTTTGAGATATGATGATGGTAATATTAGAGCCATGCTAGTGCAGTAGTTGTGAATTTGAGGAATACTTGTGTTGAAGTTTGTGATTCCCATCGCGTGCATGTATGGTGAACCGTTATGTGATGAAGTCGGAGCATGAATTATTTTTTGATTGTCTTCCTTATGAGTGGCAGTCGGGAACGAGCGATGGTCTTATCCTACCAATCTATCCCCCTAGGAGCATACGTGTAGTACTTTGTTTTGATAACTTGTAGATTTTTGCAATAAGTATATGAGTTCTTTATGACTAATGTTGAGTCCATGGATTATACGCACTCTCGCCCTTCCACCATTGCTAGCCTCTCTTGTGCCGCGCAACTTTCGCCGGTACCATAAACCCACCATATACCTTCCTCAAAACAGCCACCATACCTACCTTATGGCATTTCCATAGCCATTCCGAGATATATTGGCATGCAACTTTCCACCGTTCCGTTTATTATGACACACTCCATCATTTTTATATTGCTTTTGCATGATCATGTAGTTGACATCGTATTTGTGGCGAGGCCACCTTTATAATTCTTTCATACATGTCACTCTTGATTCATTGCATATCCCGGTACACCGCCGGAGTCATCCACATAGAGTCATATTTTGTTCTAAGTGTTGACTTGTAAGTAAATAAAAGTGTGATGATCTTCATTATTAGAGCATTGTCCCAAGTGAGGAAAGGATGATGGAGACTATGATTCCCCCACAAGTCGGAATGAGATTTCGGACTTTATGAAAAATAAAAGAGGCCAAAGAAGCCCAAATAAAAAAAGAGGCCAAAGAAGCCCACCAAAAAAGAGAGAAAATGAGATAAGGGACAATGTTACTATCCTTTTTCCACACTTGTGCTTCAAAGTAGCACCATGATCTTCATGATAGAGAGTCTCCTATGTTGTAACTTTCATATACTAGTGGGAATTTTACATTATAGATCTTGGCTTGTATATTCCAATGATGGGCTTCCTCAAAATGCCCTAGGTATTCGTGAGCAAGCAAGTTGGATGCACACCCACTTAGATTCTTTTGTTGAGCTTTCATACACTTATAGCTCTAGTGCATCCGTTGCATGGAAATCCCTACTCGCTCACATTGATATCTATTAATGGGCATCTCCATAGCCCGTTGATACGCCTACTTGATGTGAGACTATCTTCTCCTTTTTGTCTTCTCCACAACCACCATTCTATTCCACGTATAGTGCTATGTCCATGGCTCACGCTCATGTATTGTGTGAAAGTTGAAAAAGTTTGAGAACATCAAAAGTATGAAGCAATTGCTTGGCTTGTCATCGGGGTTGTGCATGATTTAAATATTTTGTGTGATGAAGATAGAACATAGCCAGACTATATGATTTTGTAGGGATAGCTTTTCTTAGCCATGTTATTTTGAGAAGACATGATTGCTTTGTTAGTATGCTTGAAGTATTATTGTTTTCATGTCAATATGAACTTTTATCTTGAATCATTTGGATCTGAACATTCATGCCACAATAGACAAAATTACATTGAGAAATATGCTAGGTAGCATTCCACATCAAAAATTCTGTTTTTATCATTTACCTACTCGAGGATGAGCATGAATTAAGCTTGGGGATGCTTGATACATCTCCAACGTATCTATAATTTTTGATTGTTCCATACTATTATATTACCCGTTTTGGATGTTCATGGGCTTTACTATACACTTGTATATCATTTTTGGGACTAACCTATTAACCGGGGGCCCAGCCCAAATTGTTGTTTTTTTTGCCTATTTTAGTGTTTCGAAGAAAAGGAATATCAAACGGAGTCCAAACAGAATGAAACCTCCGGGAGAGATCTTTTTGGAACAAATGCAATCCAGGATACTTGGAGTGGACGTCAAGAAGCGGACGAGGCGGCCACGAGGGTCCAGGGCGCGCCCTAGGGGGGTGGGCGCGCCCCCACCCTTGTGGGCCCCTCGTGGCTCCCCTGACCGACCTCCTTCGCCTATATATATATCTATGTACCCTAAAAACATCCAGGAGCACCATGAAAACCTATTTCCACCGCCGCAACCTTCTGTACCCATGAGATCCCATCTTGGAGCCTTTTCCGGCGCTCTGCCTGAGGGGAAATCGATCACGGAGGGCTTCTACATCAACACCAAGGCCTCTCCGATGAGTTGTGAGTAGTTTACCTCAGACCTTCTGGTCCATAGTTATTAGCTAGATGGCTTTTTCTCTCTCTTTGAATCTCAATACAATTTTCTCCTCGATCTTCTTGGACATCTATTCGATGTAACTCTTTTTCGGTGTGTTTGTCGATATCTGATGAATTGTGGGTTTATGATCAAGTTTATCTATGAGAAATCTTTGAATCTCCTCTGAATTCTTTTATGTATGATTGGTTATCTTCGCAAGTCTCTTCGAATTATCGGTTTGGTTTGGCCTACTAGATTGATCTTTCTTGCAATGGGAGAAGTGCTTAGCTTTGGGTTCAATCTTGCGGTGTCCTTTCCCAATGACAGCAGGGGCAGCAAGGCACATATTGTATGTTTGCCATCGAGGATAAAAAGATGGGGTTTATATCATATTGCTTGAGTTTATTCCTCTACATCATGTCATCTTGCCTAATGCGTTACTCTGTTCTTATGAACTTAATACTCTAGATGCATGCTGGATAGCGGTCGATGTATGGAGTAATAGTAGTAGATGCAGAATCGTTTCGATCTACTTGTCGCGGACGTGATACCTATATACATGATCATGCCTAGATATTCTCATAACTATGCACTTTTCTGTCAATTGCTCGACAGTAATTTGTTCACCCACTGTAATACTTATGCTATCTTGAGAGAAGACACTAGTGAAACCTATGGCCCCCGGGTCTATTTTCCATCATATAAGTTTCTGATCTACTTTATTTTTCAATCTTTACTTTTCAATCTATATCATAAAAATACCAAAAATATTTATCTTATCTTATTATCTCTATCATATCTCACTTTCGCAAGTGGCTGTGAAGGGATTGACAACCCCTTTATCGCGTTGGTTGCGAGGTTCTTGTTTGTTTGTGTAGGTACGAGGGACTTGCGTGTAGCCTCCTACTGGATTGATACCTTAGTTCTCAAAAACTGAGGGAAATACCTACGCTACTTTGCTGCATCACCCTTTCCTCTTCAAGGGAAAACCAACACAGTGCTCAAGCGTAGCAATGGGGCCGCAGCCTGCCACCAGCCTGCCACCACCTCTTTAGTACTGGTTCGTGCCACGAACCGGTACTAAAGGTTCGCCACGAACTGGTACTACTGATCGCCGCCCGCCTAGCCGTTGGAACCAGCACTTATGGTCACATTAGTGCCAGTTCATTTACAAATCAGGACTAATGAGCTAAACATAAGGTCGTTTTTCTACTCTTGGTATTATCTCAAAAGTTTCATTGGATCTAGAATGAATCACAACATCACTTTTCGCCGGAGATTTCATGGTAGTTTTTGGAAACTGGAATTGATTAATGAGATCAACTCAATCTATAATTCGAATGACGTGTGGAGGGAGACGGGCGTCTTGCTCACGGAAATCCATGCCATGGTTTCACATATAAACGAAGGTTATGATTCATTTCATCCCGTTTTGGTATACAAAGCCTATAAATATGGTACAGATATGAATATGCAAGAGCATTTCAGTCTTGAAAGGCATGATGAGCAATCAAACCTCCTCCTGCTAGTGCTTCATGCATCTATGATGCAATAACAATTTCTTCCTCTGATGGTCCACATCCTAGTAAGGCAACTCCCAACAATTTGAGTCTTTTTGTAGTTTTTTTTTTACATTTTCGAGAGGTCACCGAACTTGTGTGCCCCCCAAGATCCCAACCTCTCTTTAACTGACAACAAGGCCTCATCGATGCCTTGCAAGACTTTCTGACCAACACCCACATGCCAATGCTCCGTAAAAAATATCATATTCCACGTGGGACTGCCAGACATTTTTGCAATGGAAAGAATAATTTGGCTTGCGCCTTACATTCATACTAGTTGTTTTTAGGTCTGCCAAAGTAAAGCAATGATTAGATTCTACAGAGCTGATGTGTCTAACACGAGGAATATTCGAAAAATGCTATGAAAGGGAACATCTTCTACAACATGATCGAGTTTAGCCCTTGTATTAGCATCTCCTTATTTCCTATTATCCCATGTGAAGGGAACACCCCTCCAACTAAGGTAGTGAGGGGAGCAATTTTCAACGGCTTATCTAAAGCCTCACATTTTCCCTTCCGTCCTAGAATTTGCGCCGAAGTGCTCCTCGTCGTTAGTGTCTCAATAAAGTCACCCATGCAAAGTCAAGCTTCATGTTCGAGTGCAACTAGAGTGTGCAAGAAGCACAGACACGTGATGTCTATTTTCAACCCTTGGTTCACCGTAAAACCCTGTGTAGCGCCAAGTTTTGAGTCCATTGACCTCATGCTTGACTACAACATTTATGTGGGAATATATGAAATTCTAGAGCTCAACTGAAATAACATATCAAAACAATCCAATCTCACCACTAACTCCATCGCTATCAATGACAAAACATCCAGAAAAGCCAATAAATGATTTCAAATTCTCCAAACATCTTGGTCTCCATGACGAAGAGAATGGCGAGGCCTCCCCGCTTCACAATTTTGTGAAGCTCATGAACTCTTGTGGACTTCCCAAGCCCTTGATGGTTCTAGCTTAAGCAACTCATTGTTGATGGCAGGGCTGCCTCGCAACTGCTCCTGAATTTTTTGATGTGGGTGGAGTTTGTTTCTTCTTCTTTGGCTCCCTTTCAACTTCATGCCCATCGAGCTGAGACCCATCATGGTCTGCTACAAAGGTGTCGGCGCCCTCTAAGCTAGCACCACTACCTCCTCTTGATATGTCTGAAGTGGCAATTCGACCCTTCTATACACTTTTAGCTGCCGAGGTCCTCCCTTGCGCTTGTTCATTGATTCTTCTTCTGAGGGGACGTCACCTCCGTATTGAAACCATTTTAGGAGTCTACTGACTTAGCCTCTCGCCTACTCTGCCGTGAATTCTGCTGGTCATGTGAAGATTTCAACCCAAAACTTGCTTTCCTCCATTCATCCGCGCACTTAAAACTATTTTTGTACGGAAGATTTCCATCATCATCTCTAGCACCGGATGTCGGACATACTAAATCTGAATGTCCCGAACGGCCACATGGAAAACAAAGTGGGGAACTTACTCATATTGTATATCATACGAATCCTTGTCGTTTCTCAACATCAAATAAAAAACAACTCCTGAAGGTTTTTTATACATCAATTGTGACTCTGACCACCCACCAGATCAACAATTACAACTTTTGCTTCCTTATCAAGTTGCTCGGCGATCGAAGATCCCAAGTGTCATTCCTCAGATTATAAGGAAGAATAATCTCTCTTGCCCAAATCTGAAGTTTATCAAATTTGAGTTATGATGGGCGCAGGCATTCTTCAAATTTCTCTAGGATCACCGCGTGCTTGCTCACGTGCCATGGCAATCCTTCCCAAACCGTGCCCATATCACGCTGGGTTTCAAATTCAGCCACAAACATGTTCTCTCCCAGTTGACGAAAAACAAGACCTCTAGGGTTTCCCCAAGCCACGAGGAGGGCATGGAAGATCATCTATATATGGAATAGATTACGATACAAGATCTTCCCTTCCACCAACCGATTGTATTTTGCTCCGGTCCAGACGTCATCGACCAATAAGGGGGTTGCCTCCTCCTCTGTAATGTCCAGCTTCCCCATTGCCTCCTCCAACTTTGCCATCGCCAAGCTGGACTAGCTAGCGTTCTCCGTGCCAATGCGGGAGGAGGACCGAGCGATCCCTTCCCCGTCGATCCGACGCGCCCCTAGTCGAGATTGCGAGCGCCGATGAGTCCCCTCGAAACCCTATTCGCCCTAGCCACCGCCAGAGGTATCATGGGAAGAAAGGCTTCGTCCATGTTTGAATGTAATTTTGCAATTATATAAAAACAATAATTTTGCAATTAGGTTCTTTTTGTACATTGAACATTGGGCCACACTATATATAGACTTGAATTGCCAAAAAATAATATAGACTTGGACTTTGCCATATTTTCAAGTTAAACACAAAAAAAACTTTATTTTAGAAGTACCACTTTATATTAATAACATCAACAGATTACATCATACATGGCAAATCTAAGGAGAAATCCAAAGAGACAACTCACCAAGTGAAATTACAGGAAGCAAATAACTTTTTACAGAAAAATCTTCCCGGCCCATGCAACCACCAACAAAATGACCACAATCTTCACCCGCTGCCGTCGCCGAACTAGAAGAAACGACCCCCACTAAGCCAAGATCCAAGAGATAGCCATAGCATTAAAACTGCGATGTGAGCCTTCGAACAGGCGCTGCTTGCACTTGTTGATGTGGGTAGTGGGACAAAACAAATCTCCACTCCTGTTGGATCGTGATTCTGAAGTCTTCATGCGGCAGCGCCGCTGAGGGGTTCCCGAACCGGCAACCATCTTCCACCTTCGAAGAAACTCTAGGTGCACCATATACCTCGAACGGTACCGCCGGCACAACGCCGGCCACCTCCAACACCAACACTTTTGGCTTCGCGACAACGCTGAAGGAACCGCTGACGCGGCGTGGACAAAGTCGAAGAAACAAGACCCTCGACAAAATCTCCACCGTTGTCTTTAAGGCCTTGCCTGGACAGAAATCTGTGACTCCTCAAAGCCGTCGTAGAACGCTGTCAAGGCCGTGGTTCGGAAAATTTTATTCCAGGTGAAGATGTCGGCACCGACCGAACGACGTTGCGTGAACAAACTAAAACTAAGCCTACACCTAGACATGAACCAAAAGAAATCCCAAACCTGCCGTCGCCAATGGGGTGACGAACGGAGGGAAGGGGAACGAAACTGCTCTCTCCAGGGGGTACCACCTGGTGAGAGGGAAGAAAGAGGAAAGAGGAAAGGGAGCTGCCAGGAGTATTTTCTTCGTTTCCTATAAACACAAAAAAAACTTGAACCACACACACATCACCCACTCCTCTTTGCCCACCCATCTCACCTTCTCCCCGGTTGCTCAAAAAAATCCCCTTTCCCCACACACCGCCGCGGCTTGCTCTGCCCGCCCTCTCCGCCGCCGTCTCTCTGCCAGCCCCAGCCCCAGCCCCTGCCTTGCTCCCTCTCCGCGCTCTCCACCCCTGACGACCAGCGCGGCCGCTCGTGTCGACCGCGTTGTCGCTCCCCCCTCACCTAGCACTGCCGATGCTCCGGTGGGGGAAGGTCCAGGCCGGCGTGGCGGCGCGTCACGGAGCCACCCCCAAACGCCCTGCAGCTTGCAGCTAGCCACCACCTGGTTTGTTCCTCTTCTTGGCTTTTGTAGTCTCCATGATTTGGGGGAAAAGAAATTTGGTGACCGAACTGTGCTGCTTTGTTCATCAATCATAGACTCTAGTGTAGTTTACATTGAGTATTGGCATGCTTTCATGATTTTTCTGATTTAGACATCATGAGTTGCTCGATCTTTGAGAAGATCGATCCTTCTAGAGTTTCTTTTCCCTCTCGTGGTCATATTGGTAGGAGTTTCTGGAGGAAGACGTCGAGTCAATGATGGTGATCGAATCAACGTTCATTTGAAGTGCAACCTGGATCGTGAAGATTGTGTTAGTTTGTGCTCCCCTTTCATCTTACCCTACGCTTGAATCTCGGGACGAGAATCTTGTTTAGTGGGGGTGAGTTGTCATGTCCCCAGTTCAAGCCTTGCTTGTCTCTGCATAAGCATCCATGCATCATGTTTAAATTTAAAGAAACTTGAAATGGGGATTGTTTAAACCCTAGCACCAAATGAATCCAACTAGGGTCAAAATAAAATCTTTTTCATTGAACTCAAAATGCCCTCTAAAAATGTTCAACATTTCTGGTTTGAGGTGTAAGCATCTACCAAAAATGGTTTATATTTTTGCAGGACATATTGGGCTCTGAATTAAATCATACTCTATTTGCATTTGGGCATTTAAATACTATAAAATATTTTAAATGCTCAAATAATCATAAACTAAAATGTTTACTGTTGGATATATTTTAAATAGTATCCATGATTAGTTTCATGATTTTTGGATCTGTTTAAGTATTTTATATAAAGCCCTAAAGACTACAGAATAATAGAAAACCGAAACAATAAATAAAAGAGAGAGAGATTTTACCTGGGCCACTTACCTGGCCTGGCACTGTGCCGGCCCAGCCCACCTGGCCGGCCCAGCTGGCGGCCTGGCCAACTGGCCCAGCCCACCACCGCAGCCCTCCGTCGTCTTCCTCCCCTCGCCCCGAAGCAGCTGCGTGCCCGCACACGAGCGACCGCGGCCACGTCTTCCCGCCACCTCCTGCTTGCCGCTCGCGCCCCTGAACGTATGGACGACCTCCACGTCGTCGCCCCGACCCCCTGGACCCCTCCATTCGCCCCCAACTCCTCTCGCTCGCCCGTTCTCCGCCATGGCCAAAACCTCCATGGACGCGCCGCCGTAACCCCGCGCCCACAGCCACTCCCTCGCTCCATCTCTGCCTCCCCGAGCTCCGTATCATCTCCAGCTTCATCCTCTACGAGCCAAGCCTCGCCAGACGCCCTGCCGCGCCGCCCCCGACGCCTTCTTCTTCCTCGGGTCGCCGAGATCGCCTCCGCCGCCCCGCTCGCTCCGGCCCCTCCCCGAGCTCACCGACTCGCCCGTCGTGATCTACGTGAGCTTCTGATCATCCTACCCCTCTCCGTTCTCTCTCTGGCACGCTGTAGCCGCCACGCCCCTCTCGCCCGACTGTGCCGCCGCCTGCACTCGCCATCGACACGACTCCGGCGACCATTTGGTCCGGGCATCGTGTCCAACATGCTCGCTGCCTCGCGTAGCTGCTGTAGGTGCCACGAACGCGATACCACGGCCACTGCAGCCCCGTAGCCAGAAACACCCGAATGCCAGCGCCGCCTCGAGCTCGTTTCCGGCGAGCTCCGGCCGTCCCTGTTGCTGCCGCATGCCTTCCTGGATGCGGGCGAGCCCCAGCTCCCCGCGCGTGCTCTCGGCCGCCCGTTTGGTCGCCAGAGACGCAAACCTGAGCACCTCCGCCGTCTCTGGCGTCACCGGCGATGAGCCGTGGACCAAGTCCGGCGAGGTTGACTCGTTTGACTTGGGGTTTGACCCCCCCAGGGTCACTGACGCGTGGGCCATGCCCCTATTTAGTTTAGGTGTGAGTTTAATTAGCACTAATTAACTAAGTTAATTAGTTGACTCACTGACAAGTGGGCCCAGGCTCTAATTAACCTAGGTTAGTGCTAACCTAACGCTAACTAACTCTGTTAGTTAGTTGTTACACTGACATGTGGGTTCCAGCCGTTAGGTTTGACCTGGGCTGGCGCCTTTGACCTGCTGGCGTCACCCTGACGCAATGCTGACGCAATAAGTATTTTCTGCATTTATTTTTATACAGGAAATTCCAGAAAATGCTCTAAACTTCTAAAATTCATAGAAATTTAACCGTAACTCAGAATGAAATAATTTATATATGAAAAATGATCAGAAAAATCCAATATATCCATCTGCACTGGTTTCATGCATGTTTAAGCTACTTAACCTTGCTGTTCATGTCAAAACATGATAATGCACTTTATGAATTCATAGTTTGATTTTGAATTTGAATCTTTGGTTCATATAAGCTCAAACCTTCCTGCTCTTAGCTGCATTAGCCCAAATCACAGCATATTGCCATGTCATGATCATGCATCATATTGTGCATTGCATTGATTGTATTTCTTCTCGGTTGCCGGTATTTGCCCCCTCTCGATAGACGTGTTCCGACAATGAGTTCGATGACACCGATGAAGAGCTATATTATCTTCAGAAGTGCCAGGCAAGCAAAACCCCCTTGTTCATTCCGATACAATCCCACTCTCTCACTCCTGCTCTCTTTTACTTCATTAGGACAACAACGATTCATCTGTTACTTGCTACGGTAGCTGAACCCCTTTATCCTCTGCATGACCTGTCATTGCCACAGTAAATAGATGAAACCCACTAGCATGAGTAGGAGTTGTTTGAGCCCCTGTTGTGCCTACTCATTCATGCTTGTTAGTCATGCCTGCTATTGCTTAGAGTTGAGTCAGGTCTGATTCATCGGGAATGAATCAGAGGTGTGTGAACATGTCCTACTGTGTGTGTGAGCAAAGTGTGTGAATACGATTTGGTAAAGGTAGCGGTGAGAGGCCATGTAGGAGTACATGGTGGGTTGTCTCACTGAAACCGTCCTCAGGAACTGAGTTCTGTGTTTGTGATCCATGAAACAGTTACTACCATGCATTGGGCCCGAAACCAATGGACCCTCTCGGCTTCTTAATCACCCTTGTCCTCTGTCCAGGAGTTGCAAGTAGTTTCTGGTGTTTGTAGTATGCTGGAGGCCGTGGGCAGCGCTGACCGGAGGGGTGGGCTGTGATGCGTTAGGCACGTGGCACGGTGTACCGGGCGCCCATTTGGTGTCTCGGGAACCCTGCACACATCGTTTGGGGCTGTGAGTGAAACTCCGGCCGGATCTCCTCGCGGATGGAACCCGAATAGGCGATAAACCTGGACTAGAGACTTGAGTGTTTAGGTAGGTCGTGGCCGACACCCTCGTTGGGCTTCCGCTTGAAGGTTGCCGAGTACATGTCATGTAAACGGCGGTAAGTGGTGGGAGCGTGTGTGAAGAAGTACACCCCTGCAGGGTTAATATCATCTATTCAAATAGCCGTGTCCGCGGAAAAGGACTTCTGGGTTGCCTGTACAGTTCATAGACAAGTGAAAGTGGATACTCTAAAATACGCAAGATAAGTGTGAGTGCTATGGATGGCGTTCTCGTAGGGAGACGGGAGCGGATCCATAGTGGTGTATTGATATGGTGAATATGTGGACTCGTGTGCGCCACCTCAAAAGAGTTACTTGCGATCGTAGTTTAGGATAGCCACTGAGTCAAAGCTAGCTTGCTGCAGTTAAACCCCACCATCCTCTTTGTTGATAATGATGCATATGTAGATAGTTCTGATGTCAGTCTTGCTGGGTACATTTGTACTCACGTTTGCCTATTTTATGTTTTTGCAGAGAGACTTCAGTCTCACTAGTAGTTCCGCTTGGATTTCGACGTTTAGCTTGTTACCGCAGCTACGATCTTGTGCCCTTGGCAGGATCTGGTAGACAGTCAGGCTTCTCAGCCCTTTTCATTTGTAGATGTCTGTACTCAGACATGTTAAGCTTCCGTTTGTGCTTTGACTTGTATGCTCTGAAAGTTGGGTCGTGAGACCCATGTTTGTAATATCTCGCTCCTCGGAGCCTATTGAATAAAATACTTGAGTCGTAGAGTTATGTTGTGATGCCATGTTGTATTTACACATATCGAGCATATTGTGTGTATGTTATTGAAATGCTTGGTATGTGTGGAATCTGACTATCTAGTTGTTTATCCTTGGTAGCCTCTCTTACCGGGAAATGTCTCCTAGTGCTTCCACTGAGCCATGGTAGCTTGCTACTGCTCCGGAACACTTAGGCTGGCCGGCATGTGTCCTTCTTCGTTCCTGTGTCTCTCCCTTCGGGGAAATGTCACACGATGAATACCGGAGTCCTATTAGCCCGCTATAGCCCGGTTCACCGGAGTCCTGCTAGCCCAGTGCTACAGCCTGGATTCACTCGCTGATGACCGACACGTTCGATGCTGGGTCATGGATGCCTATCCCTGTAAGTTTGTGCCACTTTGGGTTTACGACTAGCCATGTCAGCCCGGGCTCCTTATCATATGGATGCTATATACGTGTGCCAAAAGGCGCAAACGGTCCCGGGCAAAGGTAAGGCGACACCCGTGAGAATACCGTGCGTGAGGCCGCAAAGTGATATGAGGTGTTACATGCTAGATCGATGTGGCATTGAGTCGGGGTCCTGACAGTGAGCCTTCGAACAGGCGCTGCTGCGAACGACGTTGCACTTGTCGATGTGGGTAGTGGGACAAAACAAATCTCCACTCCTGTTGGATCGTGATTCTGAAGTCTTCATGCGGCAGCGCCGCCGAGGGGTTCCAGAACCGGCAACCATCTTCCACCTTCGAAGAAACTCTAGGTGCACCATATACCTCGAACGGTACAGCCGCCACAACGCCGGCCACCTCCAACACCAACACTTTTGGCTTCGCGACAACGCTGAAGGAACCGTTGACGCGGCGTGGACAAAGTCGAAGAAACAAGACCCTCGGCAAGATCTCCACCGTTGTCTTTAAGGCCTTGCCTGGACAGAAATCTGTGACTCCTCAAAGCCGTCGTAGAACGCTGTCAAGGCCGTGGTTCGGAAAAATTTATTCCAGGTGAAGATGTCGGCACCGACCGAACGACGTTGCGTGAACAAACTAAAACTAAGCCTACACCTAGACATGAACCAAAAGAAATCCCAAACCTGCCGTCGCCAATGGGGCGACGAACGGAGGGAAGGGGAAGGAATCTGCTCTCTTCAGGGGGTACCACCTGGTGAGAAGAAAGAGGAAAGGGAGCTGCCAGGAGTATTTTCTTCGTTTCCTATAAACACAAAAAAAACTTGAACCACACACACATCACCAACTCCTCTTTGCCCACCCATCTCACCTTCTCCCCGGTTGCTCAAAAAAAAATCCCCTTTCCCCACACGCCGCCGCGGCTTGCTCTGCCCGCCCTCTCCGCCGCCGTCTCTCTGCCAGCCCCAGCCCCAGCCCCCGCCTTGCTCCCTCTCCGCGCTCTCCACCCCTGACGACCAGCGCGGCCGCTCGTGTCGACCGCGTTGTCGCTCCCCCCTCACCTAGCACTGCCGCCGCTCCGGTGGGGGAAGGTCCAGGCCGGCGTGGCGGCGCGTCACGGAGCCACCCCCAAACGCCCTGCAGCTTGCAGCTAGCCACCACCTGGTTTGTTCCTCTTCTTGGCTTTTGTAGGCTCCATGATTTGGGGGAAAAGAAATTTGGTGACCGAACTGTGCTGTTTTGTTCATCAATCATAGACTCTAGTGTAGTTTACATTGAGTATTGGCATGCTTTCATGATTTTTCTGATTTAGACATCATGCTGTTTTTGTGATAAGCTGACGAGTGTATGTTGCTATTTTTTCAGTGTCGGAGCGTTGGATGCCTGAAAGAACAGGACATGGCTGATTTTACGGTGATATCTACAGTCCGAGATATGTTGAGAGCTTTGTATATAAGAGCAAAGATCTGTATTAATGGTTGATTGCCTGCTGCAGGAGCGGCATTGTTCCACTGAATGTGTTAAGATTTGCGAGGCACTGAACTGAAAGGCCTAGTCGGTCGTGGACCAGAACCTGTTCCTGCCGTGATTGTCGATCTCATAGAGAAGAAGTGTGCGGAGAAATGTTTGAATCTGATCATTTCATCCTCATACTGAACACTTTTAATTTCCGCCATGAATTTGCTATTTCCTACCAGAAAGATAATTTCCTTTTCTTCTTGGCTTTTGCAGGCTCCGTAATTTTGGGAAAAATAAATTTAGTGACCCAAGTGTGCTGCTTTCTATTCTGACCAAGTATGCTCACCAATCACAGACTGTAGACCATTGCGGTGCTTATATTGACATGCTTTCATGATTTTTTTTTCTGTATCGAGATATCATGCTGTTTTTCTTAGCTTTGGCAATCTCCTTTTGTGATAAGCTGACAAGTGTATGTTGCTATTTGTTCAGTTTGGGAGGGGAATGTCACATTGGATGCCTGAAGGAACAGGGATGTACATGTACTGCTACTGCGCCGTGTTGACTGTGGGGTAAGCTTTTTTTCTTCCTCATTCCGCCTGGCTTGAGATCGACCATGTATGTAGGTACCATCATATGTTCTAGCATAAATGATCTGGGGTGGCCTCGGCGAGAGACGCCAATAATCTCATCGCTAGGTGCTGGGATCCAGGGGGCACCGTCAAGGAGCAAAGTCCTAAGATCGACCACTCTGAGTTTTGCGCACCCCATGGCCCCCTCCGGCCCAGTCTCCATTGACCATAGGGTTAGATCGGCTGTCTTGCGCCGCCATGAGACACCCCTTGCCCGCGACCGGCTTCTTCAACACTGACAAGCGGAGCGCGCCAAGTTGGCACTCCACGATCCCACCAACGTCGAAGTAGAGTGCATCGCCCACAAGGACGCTAAGGCGCGGCCAAGCTAAAAGGGCACTTGTCATCGTGGTGATGAAGAGAGGCGAGCTCGGTCCACGCGCGAGTCTCCGACAATTACATCCATACGGAAGTCACTGTTCCCGGCAGAATGGTGGACACGGCGACCAGATGGAAATGGCCCTCCTTGGCAACCGTGGTGGTCACAGCCTGGCGCGGCACAGAGCACCGCCGCGTTGAAGCTGACCTGCATGTTGGACAAGTGGTGGAGTCTGAAGGAAATAGAGTTGAGTCTTCAGTTATTCCCCCTGTTCCCCAATTCTCCCTCCGCCTCCAAATTCCCGGCCTGAAGGAAACAGGGGCAACGGCAACGGCAACCAACCACAGTAAGAGCAGCACCGCCTCCAAATTCCGGGCCTTCAAATACCCCTCTCCCTCCCTCTCCGCCGCCCAAACCCAACTCCAAAAATCTCCCAACATCACATCAGAGGGATCGATCAAAAAAGAAAGATCGATCAAGAAGGGAAGAAGATGGCCTCAATCGGCAACGGCAAGCCCGATGCCCAGGGCCAGGAGCGCCAGGCGGCGAGGCTCCTGCCGCCGGCCGAGGTGCCGCCTCCGCACACGGACGCGGGCCTCGTGGTGCTGTTCGACCTCCTACGATGACGGGTCGACGGATTCCCCACCTGAATGCTCCCCGCCTACCTCGTCCACGGAGTCGACGTCTACGGCCACCACCCGCAGGATCTGCTGCGGCGCCATCCGCCGGCGACATCGCCCGACGGCAAGCGTGCCTCCTACTTCGTGAACCTGGTACGCCCCCTCACCGCGACGGATGCAAGAAGAAGCAGGGTCGTGCCGGGGGGGTTCTGGAAGTCGGAGCGCGCCCCCGTCCCCGTCGAAGCCGCCCCCGACAAGATGATCGGAACCAAGCAGGCCTTCTCTTTCATCTCCAAGGAGGCGGAGCACAAGGGTGGACCCCGCGGCGGGTTCATCATGCACGAGCTCCTTCTCCCCGGCCAGGCAGGACGCCTCGCCGGCGGGGACGAGCTGGCGCTCTCAAAGGTCTACCCGTCTCCGCGCGTCGCCACCAAGAAGAGGTCCAGGTCCCAGGGACAAGGACCGACCGCCAGCGCAACAAGGACCGCGGCCGCCTCCTCTGCTCCAGCGCCGACGTCTTCGCCGCCGCTGCTCCAGCGCTCCTGCGACGTCTTCAGCAGTGCAAGAAGTAGCAGCGCCGTCTCCTCTCCGCCTCCTTCCCTGGAGCCGCCGGCCTCCTCTGCTCCGCCTTCCCTGGAGGCCTCGTCTCTCGGGCCGGCATCCTCTGCGCCGGGGCCGGCATCCTCTTCTCCGCCCCCCATCCAGGGATCGTCTCCACGGCACCGGCAGGGTGCCGCCAAGAGGGTGCTCCTCCTGGAGGTGGGCGACTCCCCCCCGAGGGAAGGCCACAACATTTCGTGCCACCAGGTCTACCACGCCATGGAGGTTCTTGGACCCGGGAGGCGTGTCCCCATCGACTGCGCTGACCTCTTCCTGCTTGACAGCGGGAAGGGGAAGAGGCAGCGGACGGCTGCAGAGTTTTGAGAAAACTCTGTCGCCCCGCCATGGGCAAATCTAAACTCTGTTGCTGTGTAACATTCAGACAAAAAATTTGATAGGAAACTTTAGCTGTGATTCAGTCGTTTTTTGAGATTCAGTAGTTGCTTTGTTACAACTTAATTGATTGAAATCCGGCATAATCAGTGGCGATGATGTTAAAACTTTGGTTTTCTTCTCAAAACATTCGCTGTTGCCGACTAAAAATGTGTCTATGATGGAAGGTTTGATGTTAAACTTTGGTTTGAGAGTTCCCAATGTTTGCATTTTTCTCCAAAGTTGCTTTGCTTGGAGAATCATTACCTTTTGTTAGATCATGTTGTTTAGTTCTTGGTTATGCATGCTTTGTTGTTAGCTCAATTTCAGAAATGCAACTTCCTTGGTTAATTCAGTCTGTATAATAGGAACAGAACAGTATCTTACTATTTTCCCCTTCAATTTGAAAAATAGACCAGTCTGTCTTTATCTGTGTCAGCGCTGTACAATTAGTAACAAAACTACCCTCTTTTTGTACTTCAGATATGTTCTTAAATGATTGAGGAACCTAGGCTGAAATTAGTATGCTGGATTAGTGCCTTTGTAAGGAATCTAGGCCCATTGCACTTTAATTCCTCGCAATTTCTTTGTTTGTGTGTCACCTCTTTGGCTATGATCAAGCAACCAAAGTCTTCTGTTGAACAAAATCAAGCAAAAGCTTGGATTGAGTGCCCTTTACCATGTGTTGTCATTTTCATATATACTGTCTCTTGCTGCTATTCTCTGGGCTGTGTGGAAGCACATGAATGGTACTCCCTCTGTAAAGAAATATAAGATCACTCCTTTAGTGATCTAAACGCTCTTATATTTCTTTACGGAGGGAGTAGTATTGTTTTTAATGGTGCCGTTTGGATGTCTGGAAATGGCGCTGGCGCCTGCTCCTCAAGGATCACATGTTGAAGAAGATGGATCTCCTCTGTCTACATCTCCAAAACCTGCTGCCAAGATTGGGTGGACCAAATCCCCCTGTGCTCAAGTCCAGGAGAGAGGCTGACCATGTTTTGATCCTTGTAACATTTGTTCAACTAGTGTGAGGTTATAGAGGTTTTATTCTCTTTTCTATTACTGATGTATTATGTATCGAACCTGATGTTTTTGGGCTTCTTTCTGCTGAAGTAATGGAGCTCCTCCCTGTTGATCTAACAAATATATTCACTGGAGTTCTATTCCAGTAAGGATGCACACGTGTACGGTGGCGCAGACACTCACAATGCCTCCGACACGTGGTCACCGTGTGCCTGGCATGCCAAAACGGCGCTCTAGAGCAGCCCGACAGCCGTCTGGTCGCCTCAGCCCGCGCACTTGTGTCCCTCAGCACCGTACCCTTCACCATTGACCTCCCACCCCGTCCGCTCCGTCCTCTTGTTCCTGGCGGTGACCCGTGCCTGTGCAGGTGGCCATGTATACCAAAAAATAAAATGTGTATGAAACAATTTGATTATGTATTTACACAAACATTTATCAAGCATTTGAAAGAAACTGTTGAACAAGTGTTTGAAAAATGTTAATCAAGCATTTGGGAAATGTTAAATATGTATAGAAAAAATGTTGACCATGTGTTAAAAAATGATGAATTTTATTGGTCATGTGTATAATTGTTTTTAATTAAGCCATTCAAAAATATTGATGAACAAGTATTTGAAACTTTTTAAATGTGTGTAGAAAAAATGTACACCATGTATGAAAAAAATGAAGTATTTGAAAAATGTTAAATGTATTTAAGAAAGAATGTTGACCATGTGTTAAAAACATGTTAATGTTGCATTCAAACAAAGTTAATAAAGCATTTAAAAATGTTCAATCTGCATAGATTTTTTTTCTGACCAAAATGTAAATTTTCTATTTGAAAAATGTTAATCAAGCATTTGAATTTGTTAAAGTTTGTATAGGAAAAATGTTGACCATGTATTTTATTAATCTTGTATTTGAAAACATGTTAATTTTCTACTGGAAAATGCTAGACGTGTATTGCAAAAATGTTGTTGGCATATAAAAAATGTAGAATAAAAACCAAAATAAACAATGAAAACCAAAAAATAAAACCAAAAGAGAAAGAAAATAAACCAAAGGAAAAATAAACCGAAGAAACAAATGCAAAAAGAAAAAAAAAGAAAAAAATAGATAAAAAAAGAAACAAAAGAAAACAAAAAAGCCAGGAGAGAAACGAATAAAAGAAACAGAAAAAGGCTGGAGAAAACTGGCTCTTTTATCTCAAGTAGGTCGGGACCTATAGTTTCATCATGAAATCGCGATAGACCCACTGGCTAGCATCGTAGCAACTATTCGGGAGACCTAGGTTCCTTCAGCGAGAGATCCTTCCAGCTCACTTAATGCGAGATATAGTCACTGCGCTTAGTCTTGGACAGCTTCTGCGTTATCGCGCTAACAAGCCAGCCCAAGTAGCTGCGGTCGGACAACGACAGTTGTGCCCCGTTACTTTTAGCTTAGCACGGGTCCGTTATTCTTTTTCATGGATTTTTATCTCAAAAAATATTTTCGTTGGAAAACTGTCGGGGACCGATGTGTAATTACTTTAATTGCAGATTGGTACCTGGGGGTGTAAAACCTTCACAACTTTTCACTCCTAACTCCGATCGAGGTGATTCTTAAGCCCATGTTCTCTATTTGAAGATCCTGTCCCAATGGTGTCATGGTGTTTGCACCTATGAATATGGCACTTTGTCATTCTTCATCACAAAGAAAGAAAAAAAGGACTGAAAAGAGAAGAAGAAAAACGGTTCAACTCGGTCACACGCTCAACTCAGTCACCAGCAACCTGCGCGTTGGTGACGACCATGATGTGACATGCACACTCGGCGTCTCGGTGAGGCACAAAACCCCCCCTTCCACCTTGCCCTTGTACTTACATCGTTGCCTTCCCAGCCAACTTGTTCCCCACGCCACTCCGGATGGCACCCCGCCTGAAGTTATTCCCGCGGCGAGTTCCCCGTGAACAATGTCATGAGCGGCAACCAGGAATGTGGGCAAGCACACGAAGCTGGGGTCCTGGGCCATGGCTCGAATTTGTCCCTTATGCTGGCCTCATCGAACGATGCCACAACCCAGTTGAGCAGCCATGCCACCCAACCCTGTCCCAGGATCTCCCCGGCTGGCATGCACGAGTGTGTTGCATGCACATGGCGTTGGCCTGCTCCGATGTCCGACAAGGTGGTGTACATCGTCTCCATGCACCAGCGTGTTCGCCGCCGGACGCAGCAGGGCACCCTGTTTCTCGCTTCAAGCGAGAGAGGGGGAACCCTCGCGTCGGGGGCAACCCGAGATGGGTCGTCCCAGTCGTGTGCGAGGCCAAGACCGGTTTTTTTTTGTTCTGCTCTCTTTTTTGCTTTATTTTTGTACTTTTCTTTATACTTTAAAATATTACAAAAATAGTCTTCAAAAACAGATTCACAAAATATTGAACAGGTATTTGAAAAATGATTCATACATATTAAAAAATGTTGAACAAGTATTGGAAAATATTGAATAAATATTAAAAATCTTGAACAAGTATTTGAAAATGTTCAACGAGTATTTGAAAAAATTTGAATATCTATTTGGAAAATGTTGAACGTGTATACAAAAAACGTTGATCACTTATTAAATAATGGTTTTGACATATGAAAAAATGTAGAGTGAAAAGGAAAAGAAAAAAACAAAAAATAGAGAAGAAAAAATAAAAAAGAACAGAAAAACAGAGAAGTAAAACAAAAAAAATGTAGAAAATAGAGTAGAAAAAAGAAAAGAAAGAAAACCAGAACGGGGAAAAGGAAAAAAACAGTGCGCCAAAATGGGCCGTTCACGCGATAGTTTCGATGGAATCGCTGGAAGCTGTTGGGCCGAAAAAACCACCCGAGAGGCGCTGCTCGTGACTTTTACTCTGTTTAGTACCACATCGCCTGCTAGAGAACTTGTTTTGCAGCTTAAGTAGTGTGTATACGGCACTCTACTTGCCGATGACGCAAAGCTGTTCCAATAAGTCTGTCGAGGCAAAAAGCAGTCACAACATACTTCTGGCCGGGCTAGGCCGTGGGCTTGTCACCTTAAGTTGCTGTTAAGTCGTGCATGAGAGGAGCCAGAAGTGTGAAATGGCGTCAGTCTTTTTTTAAATATGATTTAAAACTGCTTTTGTTAATAACACATTTTATTTTATTTTATCTTTTTGAGGTCCAAAACCTACTTATATTTTGGTCGTAGGCAACATCTCTTCATCTTGTTCAAATATTCAACGAATTATGGTCGAATTCTAATGGCATGCATACTATAGACCTCAAGGGGAGAAATGAAGAGTTCACCAACTAGAGTTTAATACCTTGAGAAATGAGACTGATGGTCGTGAATAACCTATGCTCCACTCTCTCGACCGGCGGCATGAGAACAACCACTATTGGCATGGTGGTTCCCAACTCTTCTTGCCGCTCCGGCGGCCAATGGTGGAGAGGGGAATCTCGGTGCCTTCGCTCCGGCTAGTAGTTTAGTTTGGGGCTTTATTCGTCGCGGGTGCGGTGCTCGGGCTGATGGTGACGCCTGTTGTTCGAGTTTGTCTTCCAGGCTCCGATCCTTCTCAATTGTGTTCATCCTGACATAGTAGACGGAGCTCTGGGATAGATTCGTGTCGTTTCCTTGGGCCAGCAAAATTAGGGTATCTCGTCATGTATGCGCAACGGCGAGATTTGGTGTCAGTTGCTTCAGATCTATTCAAGGGTTCAATGCGACGACTACGGCTCCATGACATTGGTCCTTAGGGGCACGTGCACAAAGACTTTCCGACTGTCATTGCCAAGATCAAGCCGTCTTTGATAGGAGAGCGGCGACAGCAGCGTATCGGCGGCTCGTTATGTTAACGGTGCCAGTCGTTCAGTGGTCTAGAGACTTCAATATAATTTTTATTATGTTTGAGGTGCTTTATACTTCTAATAAACTTTTATAATAGATCCAGATCTGTTTGCAAAAGTAAAGTCGTTTGGGGGGTGTGGGTTGGGCGGTCTTGCGTGCTAAAGACATGGCAACCGACACAAGCGGCATTAGTTTTTTTTTGAGCGAAATCTGCATCCTTTATTGAATGTTCAAAGACATGGGAATACAGATGATATCGGGCAACGAAGAAAGCCACACGTGGCGCCCGGGAGAAAGGGATGCAGCAGCCTTAGCTAAGGCATGAGCCTCTCCATTGTGAGTCCTACTCTCATGAATAAATTTAACATCACTAAAACCCTTTCGCTGGTACTTGATATCTTGTAAAATTGAATAGAATCTGCATGGGGCGTCATCAGCTATCCTTGTCACAACTTCAAGACAGTCTGAAGCCACACAAAAGCGGCATCAGTTGGGCACCAACTGAGACGTCTACCTCATCAAAATGTGTTCTAGCTCTAACATTACTTGTGGTAGCACAAAATTAGTTCTTTTCTTAATTGAGCGTTACATATTTTACTTTACTTTTTATAATTTCTGAATATTTTCCCAGAAAATTATGAACATTTTAAAATTCATAAACATTTTTTAGAGTCATGAACATATTTGTGTTGTTTTTTTTAAAGTCTTGAGCAATCTTTTCCAATTTTTGAGTACATTTTAGTTTCGAAGCTCTAATATGTTTTCCTAAAATTCTTGTATATTTTCAATTCATGAATATTTTTAGAATAAATTTGCTCAAAATGAAAATAATTGAAAACAAACAAAATCGGACAAGGGCTTGCCAACTTACGCCCCACGTGGTTGTTTCCTCGGCTATTTAGCGCTTTGTTTTTTATATTTTTTAAATTGTTGAAATTTCCACAAAAATAGAGGATTTTCTTAAATTTTGCAAAAAAATTGTAGAATACTGAAGAACAGAAACAAAACCATGAACCTATTTTAAAACTATTTTTCAAAAAAATCTAAAAATATTATCAATTAATAGACATTTTATAATTCATTAAAATTGATATTTTATTTTGTATAAAATTAATGATATTTTATTTTGTATAAAATTAATGATTTTTTATTTCATGAAGTTTTTCAAAATTTGATGAGTTTTAGAATTGGATAACAATAAGTAGATTCATGTGCATTGTTTTTTTAATCGCAACTTCTAAAAATGTGGCCCAAGTTGTTTGAACATATGATTTATTTAACAACATGAAACACTTTTCTTAATAATTTTTCAATTGTACTTTTTGGAGAACCTTTCCTTTTGACCGTGCAAAAGTTTGCCATTGCCAAAACTTGATTGCATGGAAAGCAATCTTAATAGATAAGCAGGTTTTGTCAAAAAATTTACATGAAACTTCTAAAAAATCGTGCCATTTTGAACATGATCTGATTCAGTTTTCTGCTATATATATATAGTTTCCATAAATACGTTTTCCCTACTCAATATGATCATGCATTTATGTTATCCCTTGCTACCTCCGTTTGAGCTTATTAATCACCATCGCATTTGGGGTCAAAGTTTGATTATATATTTGACTAGCACAATGTTAATGCATGTCAACAAAGTTATATTGTTGAATTCGTATTTGAATGTACTTTCCTATTATTTTTGCCAGGTATAATTTAGTTATTAGTTAAAATTGTGTTTAAAATAGGACTGAAAAGACGAGGGGGCTAATAAATCAAGGTAGTACTCACTACTTTCGTTATATGCCATCCAAAGCATATCATTAGATTCATATGCGGATGTAGTTTCTAAAAAAATAATTTGCCCCACATATTAGCTAGCTAAAGCGTCGACCTAAAACTATGAATACTCTATACACCTAGACCGGAAAAAGGTCGAACATAGGCTAATGGAGTACTAAACAAGAATTCAGTGTCATGCATGCACTATATGCTCACATTGTACAAGCATGTGATGACGCACAAGTATAGGACGCATGTGATTTGTTCTACTACCAAGTCAATCTTGGTCCATGTTGTCGGAGCTTTCTTATTGAGTTTATTTTGTTGCTATTAGTATTTTTCATTTATGCATAGGCCGGGTGTAATGCTTTAAACCATTCTAAGTAATAAAGCCACCCTTCATCGAAAAAAATAGTATTTTCATTTGAACTGGAAGTTTACGAAGAAGGGGCTTTGTTGAAATGCATGAGTTTGTTTTCCAATTATCTTTGGAAGAATGAGATGACCAAGAACGTGATCAAGTTTGTAGCTGCTCATCGCCTCATCCTTAAAAAAGGGTTGTAGCTGCTCACGTAATATTCACACATGGTTGGTGGCATGGCAGTGGCCAGCGGAAGGAAGCTTCTGTTTGACATAGAAATTTCATTTTTCTAGATACTACAAGAAATCAGTGGAGCAATTGGTAGGATTATGGCGGATCCTGCACATGTGTTACAGGTGTTTCTCTCTACTTTGTGCTCCTTATTTGTTTTCCTTACAATATGGCGGATTAATGTATATTCTTTTGAAGTCATAATACATTCATGGTCTGTATATATGTTTGTATGTTGCAAACCTGAGTCCGGCAGGCAGCAACTGATTTCTTCATTTGCTATCTTTATATTCTTCAACGCAATTAAATTTCTTATATTGCACATGAGATGAACCTTCAATCTAGAGCACAGGGAAACTATAGATCATTTTTTCTATTGCTTCTGCGAACTTAAGTTATGGCTTTTAGAAGTATTTAAACATCATGTCTTTTATATGGTTGTCTACCTTTCCAAAAGAATTGAGGATCAATTGAGCTATCAAACATAATATACGACACGAAAATAGAAGTGTATGAGCATGTAGTGTATAATTTGGGAGATTAGGGGAATGTATTGACAAGTGACAAGCATATTTCCTTGCATCCTCGATGCTGCTTCCTTAGCTCACACAGTAGTTCTCTTAATACGTATCATACTCGATTCGATCGTGGCCATCATGGTGTTTTCGAGGGAGAGCGAGGCATCTGCCATCTCGCAACTGAAGAAGTCGATGCTCGGGGCGAGGTTGGCCACCGTGGCCGGCATGAAAGCTGATGGACTTAAAGGCCGGTGACAGGTTCGCCACCGTCGCACCGTCTCTCAATTTCGCGGAGATGTGAAAGGAGAGCCGTGGCGCCATGAAGACATCGACGCATGCTGCCGTGACCATGACCAGGCCATTGTGCTGGTAATAAAGGTAATTTTTTGCGGGGCGCTGGTAATAAAGATACTAATTGTATACAAATCCCCCAGCTTCTGAAACATTAGATAAATATCCAACTTATTATTGAAAAATCTTGATTCAAGATAAATGAAACCTTTCCTATATACTATGAGCTTCGGAAACATTACATAAATATCCAACTTATTATTGAAAAATCTTGATTCAAGATAAATGAAACCTTTCCTATATACAATGAGCTTATTACTGAAGGTTGCTTCGATTGTGCTATTATTGCTGAAATAACAGGCTTATGTGAATTTGTCAATCTTTTTGTACCTTGTAATAGTGATTGTCAGTCTTTGTGTACCTTGTAATAGTGACCGTCAATTTTTGTGTACCTTGTAATAGTGACACGTGGATGCGTGAAGTTGAGTGATACTCCCTCCGTAAAAAATATAAGAGCGTTTAGAGCGGAAAGTCAATTTGGCTCCCGGGAGCATATGCTTCCGGGGCCAAAAAAATTTAGAAAAAAAATCAAGGAAAAATTTGTTTGTATACTTAGTCACATCCAAGTGCCACCTACAAATTTGGAGGCAAAAAGCTTAAACAGTTTGGCTTGTGCCAAATAAACAAATTGAACAACAAAATGTCAGCCCAAATTTGTTTTTTTTGGCCAATGAAACACCGCCGCTCTGCTTCGCATGAAATTGTCATGCATGCTTGCTGACACTAACACAAACATCTACAAAAAATTTCAGAATTTTTTGAAAACATTTAATATAATCATTTGCGTTACTGTTTGCTACTTTATTGATCGATACACTCTTATATTTCTAATTTACAGAGGGAGTACTAATGCTATTTAAAAATGGATGATATATATTCAGTTATCAGTTCTTGGGTGGCGATCAATTTGGCTGGTTAAGGAGATACGAAGATTTCCCAGAAGGAAAAAAGTGAAGATAATTTATATTCATCGTTGCATGATGAAAACTGGATGTAACCATGTTTAACTCGTCTTTATAAATTAGAAGAATAATTTGATCAAAGTGTCTGTATTTTTATTATTCTGTGACAACATATGGGTATTCGGCTTTTACCGTAGCAACGCACGGGTATTCTATTAGTGTGTGTGTCTGGCAAGTTGGATGCCAAATAGTAGTGTCGGCACATGCATGGCGGACCGTTTTGGGACGGCCATGAGCCGGGGTCGTGGGGTGCGCCTGCTTTGGCCACACGCTCAACTCGGTCACCAGCAACCTGCACGTTGGTGACGACCATGATGTGGCATGCGCATGCAGCGTCTCGGTGAGGCACACAACCATCAACTGCTCATTGGCTAAATTGGCGTTCGAGCTTAGAGAGCGCCTATCATCCCCCCTTCCGCCGCGCCCTTGAACATGGTTGCCTTCCCAGCCAACTTGTTTCCAGCACCACTCCGGATGGTGCCCCACCTTGAACAACGCAATGAGCGGCAACCAGGAATGCGGGCAGGCACACGAAGCTGGTGTCTTGGGCCATGGTGCGAACTTATCCCATCACGCTGGCCTCGTCGAATGATGTCACAACCCAGTTGAACAGCCATGCATGCGACCCAGCCTTGCCCAAGATCTCCCCGGCTGGCATGCACTAGCGTGTTGCACGCACAAGACGTTGGCCTGCTCTGGCGTCCGACAAGACGTTGTACGTCGTCTCCATGCACCAGCATGTTAGCCGCCTGTTGAAGGCAATGCAACTCTCGATGTATTGATCGGGTGCACGGTGCACGTATATATAAGTACAAGGGCAGCCCTCAACCTCATATATACAAGGAAACTAGAGGCGGGGCAGGTAGGAGATTATCCTAACAGATACATGCACATAGTATGTTCAACCCCCCTCACCCTCCGCAGTCAATACATCACCAGTGACGCATAGACTGGACCGGAACCCCTCAAATGTAGGCGCCGGTAACCCCTTGGTCATAACATCGGCAAACTGCTGAGCCGTAGGAACGTGAAGAACGGGGATGCACCCAATAGCCACCTGTTCTTGCACGAAGTGAATGTAGAGCTCAATATGCTTCGTGCGACGATGATGAACGGGGTTAGCAGAGAGGTAGACTGCAGAGACATTGTCACTGTAGACAATGGTGGCCTTCGGGACGTCAAGGAGCAACTCCTGGAGAAGCTGCCGAAGCCACAAGCACTCGGCGACGGCATTGGCCACAACACGATACTCAGCCTCAACACTGGAGCGGGATACCGTGGGTTGTCGTTTAGACGACCATGATATAAGCGAGGGACCCAAGTAGACGCAGTAGCCGGAAGTGGAGCGACGGGTGTCCGACAACCAGCCCAATCGGCGTCACTGTAGGCAAGAAGGTCGGTCAATATATATATACTGTTCTCGTTTTTTGCTTTATATTTGTACTTTCATTTATACTTTAAAATATACTTTTCAAAAACATATTTGCAAAAATGTTGAACGGGTATTTGAAAAATGTTTCATAACTATTAAAAAAATGCTGAAAAGTATTTAAAAATATTAGTTAAGTATTAAAAATGTTGAGTAAGTAGTAAAAAATGTTGAACGATTATTTGTAAAAGGTTGAACAAGTATTTGAAAATGTTGAATGAGTATTTGAAAAAATTTGAATATCTATTTTAAAAATGTTGAACAAGTATTTGAAAAAAAATTGAATAAACGTTCGGACAATGTTGAACGTGTATACAAAAATGTTGATCACTTATTAAAATATTTTTTTGACATATAAAAATATGTAGAGTGAAAAGGAAAACAAAAGAAAAACAAAAAATGTAGAAGAAAACAGAAAAAGCAAACAGAAAAACGGAGAAGAAAAAAATAAAAAATAAAAATGGAGAATACAAAAGAAAAGAAAGAAAACCAGGACGGGAAGAAGGAAAAAACGGCTCGACGCGGTTCAAGTAGACGTTCTCTTTCTTCTATGGGGACCAGGGTTCGAGCCCTTTTCCTTCTCTTTTTATCCCACAGGGTGCAAAAATGGACCGGTCCAGTAACGACCAGGACCGCGAAAGCTGCTGGGCCGAAAAAATCCACCCGAGAGGCTGGCTTTATTTATTATCGCCCCGTTCGTTTCTATTCCGTCTCTATTTAGTACCACATCGCCTGCTAGAGAACTTGTTTTGCAGCTTAAGTAGTGTGTATACGGCACTCTACTTGCCGATGACGCAAAGCTGTTCCAATAAGTCTGTCGAGGCAAAAAGCAGTCACAACATACTTCTGGCCGGGCTAGGCCGTGGGCCTGTCACCTTAAGTTGCTGTTAAGTCATGCATGAGAGGGGCCAGAAGTGTGAAATGGCGTCAGTCTTTTTTTAAATATGATTTAAAACTGCTTTTGTTAATAACACATTTTATTTTATTTTATCTTTTTGAGGTCCAAACCCTAATTATATTTTGGTTTACAAACCATGAGGTATCTCTTCCATACTTCTACCGCCGTAGGCAACATCTCTTCATCTTGTTCAAATATCCAACGGATTATGGTCGAATTCTAATGGCTTATACTATAGACCTCAAGGGGAGAAATGAAGAGTTTTTTTTTAGAACGAAGATGCACGATGCGTCCGGCTTTAAATTAATAAAGCCCACCGACAGGCAGCATCCAACGGAGTACATTACAGGAGTAACAAGCTAAAGGATAAACTGGCCGAAGCCAAAAGTACTAAACATGCAACTGGCCTCAGCCTGGGAAGAAGGGACAGAAACTAGTGGCTCAACAGCCAGCCAAATAAAACGCCAAAATAGCTCCAAGAGCAGCAATTTAGGTACGGGCTTCCACCTGGATCATGCGGATCCGCTCCATCGCCTCCAGCATCCGATCTGCATCACGCCGTTTCCCAAACGAAGTCCATGTCTGTAGGAATACATGGCATTTAAAAATAATGTCAGCAGGATGGTTAGGGAACTTGTGTTCGATAGTCATCTTATTGCGGGTGGTCCAAAGAGACCAGCACAGCGCCCCTACGCAGTGCCACAACACACGTCCGAAACTACCCCGCTGCGCAAGAAGGATCCTACGGAGGTCCGAAGCCGAATTGGGATTCCAGGTCTGCTCAAAAGCCTTACGGACGGCACTCCAGGCAAAATGGGCAAGATGGCACTTGAAAAAGATGTGGTTGGCATCTTCATGCAGTCCACAAAGCGCGCAAGAGCCATCCGAAGGGCCATGCCTAATGGCAATGTTGTTAGAAGAAGGGAGGCGATCACGGAATAATTGCCATAGAAACACTTTGATCTTCAGACGGATGGACACTTTCCATAGCCCCCTAGCTATGTCGAGCGTCGGTCCCTCGGTCAACTTATTATATAGAGATTGGACCGAGAACTTCCCTGAGCTCGTGAGGGACCATGAGACCGTGTCTTCCTCAGGGAGGAGAGCAAAGCCCTGCAGCTTAGCTAGGAGCCCGTCCCAGCTAGCTCATTCATGGGTGAGGAGTGGCCTTTTGAAAGATATGGCGGGGGGGTTAGATCTAAGCGCATCGGCCACCAAAATGTCGACGTTAGTGGCCAGTTGGTAGACGGCAAAGTGACTCTGCCAAAGAGGTTCCGTCCCTAGCCAGAGGTCGAGCCAAAACCGCGTGGATTTCCCGTTCTTAACACAGAACTTGGCCCCTAACGTGAAGGCAGGCTTAACAGCCTGGATTCCATTCCAGAAAGGCGATCCCTTCGCCTTTGAGGTAAGGAAATTTCTATCGGGAAAATATTTGGCACGAAGGATATCAGCCCAAAGCCCTTGTTCGTTCTGGGAGAGTTTCCAGATCCACTTGACGAGAAGCGCCACATTCATAAGTTTGGAGTTGAGGATCCCAAGGCCACCGAATTTCTTGGGACGGCAAAGCGCCGCCCACTTGATTAAGTGGTATTTCTTCTTGTTCCCAGTTCCTTCCCAAAAGAACTTAGACCCGGGGGTGTCGAACTTGGCGTGGACGTCGTCGGCCAGCAGGAACATGCCCATAGTAAACAAGGGCAGGGAAGACATGCTGGAGTTAGTCAGAATCAACCTTGCCGCAGAGGATAAGAACCTGCCGCACCAGGGGCTAACCCGGTTCGCCACCTTGCCGTATAAGGGTTCCCATTCGAGGATCGAGATGTGTTTGTCCGAAATGGGAAGACCTAGGTACTTAAATGGGAAACTCCCTAGTTTGCAATTAAGTAAGTTGGCAATGCGGATGGCCAGGTGATTGTCCATCCCTATGGCAATCACCTCACTCTTAGCAAAGTTAATCTTCAGGCCTGATATGATCTCGAAAGCGAGAAGGATGAGCTTGATCGAGGCTACACTATGGTCGTCGGGCTCGAAGAGAAGCAAGGTGTCGTCCGCGTATTGGAGGTGAGTGATCCCTCCGGGGCATAAATGTGGGACCACACCTCGAATGTATCCAGCGGTCTTGGCCTTGTTCACCATGGCCGAGAGGGCATCGGCAACAAAGTTGAAGATCAAAGGCGAGGAGGGATCTCCTTGTCTGAGTCCACGTTTGTTGCGAAAGAAGTTCCCCACTTCTCCGTTAATCGACACTGCTGTCTGGCCCCCCCGAAACCAGATGCATTATGCGATGAATGAAACCCGACTCGAATCCCTTCCGAGTGAGTACCTCACGAATGAACTCCCAGTTCACTCAATCGTAGGATTTCTCAAAATCGAGCTTAAAAAGGACGGCCGGATGACGTGTGCGCTTAAGCTCGTGAACAATCTCTTGCAAAACCACCGGGCCTTCCAGGATGTTACGGCCTTTGAGGAAACCGGACTGGCTATGGTCGATCACACGTTGAGCTACCGGGGCAAGACGCGTGGTGTATGCCTTGGAGCATAACTTGAAAGGGACGTTAATAAGAGTAATAGGGCGGTATTGCTTAATCGAATCGGCCCCCTTCACTTTAGGAATGAGACTGATGACACCGTAGTTGAGGCGCGAGATGTCGACCGTGCCCAGCGCAAAACCGTTGATAATGTCGTAAAAAATGTCCTTGAGCGCCGGCCAAAACCGCCGAAAGAAAATCACCGGCCAGCCATCTGGCCCAGGCGCGGTATCGATCTTCATTGAGCCTAGCGCATCGTCGATCTCCTGATTGGAGAAGGACAAGGAAAGGCCATCGTTTTCGGCTTGTGACACCCGTGATTCTTCCCCCCATAAGTCATCACGCAGACGCAAAGCCTTCCCTTCCACCGTTCCTAGGAGGGTAAGGAAGAAATCGTAAATATGCCTCGAGATATCGGCCTGGCTAACCAAAACCCCCTGGTCCGATTGCAGTCTCAGGATCATGCATTTCCTTTTACGGCCATTGGCGAAGGCGTGGAAGTAACCTATGCTAGCATCGCCCTTGGTGACCCACTTGACGCTGCCCCTACGGCGCCAGTATTCCTCCTCTTCCCTGAGGATGGCCAGGACTTGGTTTTCGAGGGCGTAACGGCAAGCCCACTCTGCCTCCGAAAAGGATCTAGAGTCTGCCTGAACATCGAGAGCTTTGATTTCCTCGATAAGAGCTTCCCTAGCTCGGTTGGCATCGCTACCATGGTTTGCGCCCCACCCATGAAGGAAGCCGCGCAGAGCCCCGGCTGCCGAAATCCAAGTGTCGAGGGGGCCCCTGGAATAGCCACCCGCAGTCCTCACAAGCTCCCAGCGAGCGAGGAGCAAAGGGATGAACCCCTCTACCTCAAACCACCCTGGTTCGAAGTAGAACGCTTGCTACGCTTGATCCTATCCTCCCCAGAGGCCAGGATCAGCGGAACGTGATCAGAGCCAATGCGAGTTTCAGCGACCAAGGTACACATGGGAAAGATCATCTCCCAGTCGGCCGAAACAAACACACGGTCGAGGACACTACGGACCGGGTTGAGTTGTTTATTGGTCCAAGTATATCTGGCCCCAGTCCTAGCGAGTTCCCGTAAGGCGCAGGCTGCAATGGCATTGTTGAAAAGGGAGATCCTAGACCAGTCGATGTTGCAATTATTTTTGTCTGCGCTCGAACGAATAAGGTTAAAATCACCCCTAGAACAATGGGGATGTTAGCAGCTTGCTTGGCCCCAACCAAGACTTGGATTTCGCTCAGGAAATCAGCCGAGCGAGAGTGGTCGGCCGGGCCGTAGACACACACAATCGCCCAGGAGGCGAGCGAGATTCTATGCTTAATCGTAACAAAGATGAAAAACGAACCCACGTCCCAGGTTACAATATCACAAACATCAGAATTACAGCCCAAGAGAAGACCGCCCGAATGGCCAGCGGAAAGGACCCAACCCCACACGAAACGATGAAGAGGATCATAGGCCGCAAGATCACGGTAAGTAAAGTCCGCCTTGATAGTTTCTTGAAGAGCGACGACATCGATACTTTCGCGAGCAATATACTCCCTAAGTTGCGTGCGACGACCCGAGTGCCCGCAACCCCGGATGTTCCAAAAGATGTAACACATCAGATAATGCGGTTGCGAAGGCGAACCCCTCTGGAGGTCACTGATTTATCCACGCGTTTCTTAGCCTGGGCACGGCTAGTCGTTGGCGCTGCGGCAACCTCCCTGGTTGCAGCAGCACCCTCCGACAGGACAAGCAAGGTGGGGGTACCCGAAGACACATGATCGGCAGGGATCGCCCGCGTCGTGTCCTCGGTGTCCCTGGCCTTGGCTGTAGCAGCGGCTTCTGCCAAAGCCGCTTGGGCCTCCTCGCGAGCATGAATAAGAGTCACTAGCTCACCACGATCTGCGCCTAAATCGAAACCACTGTCGTCTAAGATAGTAGCTAGCCAAGGATCGGTGAAAGCGTTCAGAATCTTAAAGGAGGGGGGAGGATTACCTGAGATCTCCATGTTCTTATCCGCCAGAAGAAGTTGCGCACTCTCTAGGGAAGAAAGGTCGCCCAACGCCGCCTTGGCCCGAGCACTGGGAGCACGCTGGGGGACCGAGGAAGCCCGAGAGCGCCGCCCCTTGGCCACCGTGCCCGCAGAGCCCAGCGCCGCCTGGAGATCCACCACGGCCGGCGCCACAGGAGACGGGAGCGCCAGCGTGGCGAGCTTAGCAGAAGGCTTCCACCCGGCCGACTTCTTAGGGGCACGCCCGGATCCCCCCGAGCTGCGACGACTAGATAGAGGGGTGGCAACAGCTGGCTCGTTGAGCACCACACCCGAGTCCGAACCAAGCAAGCGGGGGGAGGCTTGACCGCCAGCCACATCGAGGCGGCCAGCAACAAACAGTGGCGCCGAGCCCACCAGGTTGAAAGACCCCACTAAGGCGCGGGACGGGGGCGGGCTGCTCCCAGCCGTGTCTGCAATCTCCAGAGTCCCAGGCATCGCGTGCTCCTTCCCTTCGTCGAGCGCCAGTTCTTGAATGCCCAGCTAGTTCCAAGTTTCTGTGTCGATAGACGTGTTTGGCAGACTGTCCTCAGGCTCTTCATCCTGGCCGGCCATGTCAACATCCATAGCGCGACCCGAGCCACCGATGGGTTGCCCACCCTTGGCCCCATGGTCTTGCCCCTGCGGACCAGCAGTCCCACCGGTCCCCGGACCAGGCGGGCCACCACTCTTGTCACCCGGGTGAGAGGGGTTGTTGTTGGGACCGGGCGCCGCCGGCCCGTCACCAGGACGCACAGGAAGCTTCTCCACCTCCACCCGGATGTCGTATCCCTCATGGTTGAACCAGACTTGAACAAAACCGTTCATCTTGTCAGGAGATCGAACACCGAACTTCATCCTCACCGGTCCCACTCGGATAAGGGAAAGATCATCCATCACGATCGGCCTACCCAGCATCTTGAGCCCCTCCATCAGACGGTCAGCGCGGCGGTGCTTCTTGGGAATGCCATGGAGGAGGAGCCACACCTCAGGCATGGAGAGGGGGATAATCGTCTCCTGGATCGAGTCGCGCACCAGAACCGTAATGTTGTGGATGGAGAGGAAAAGCTTGCCACTTGACTTGGCCATGTGCAGTAGATCAGCAGAAGGAAACACCACCGCAAAGTCGTTGTCACCCACCTGCTCAATCTGCCAGTCCCAATCACCAGCCACCATGTGTTTTAGTTCCTGTTTGAGCAAGCACAGCGAAAGCCTCCCCGGCTCCGCTGAAAGGATGGCACCATTGGCAACCTTAGTGGCCTCGCCCACAGCCAACAAGTCGTCTTCAAACTCCATGCAAAAGAAACCCTCGCCCGGAATGGCACTGCCCATGATCTGGAGGAGCGGCTGTTTGCCCCGAGAAGGACAATAGGCCGAGGCATGGCCCTCCTGCGTGCAGATCACACAGAGAGGGGGGAAAGTGCACTTGGCCTGGAAGTGCCCGGTCCGGCCACACTTGAAACATTCCCCGCCCTCCTCCTCGACCGGGATGGGGGCAGCCGCCGAGCCCCGCGGCGCATCAGCCGCGACCACCGCGAGCGGAGCGGCCACAGCCCGAGGCTTCTTTGCCAGCGGGTCCCCATGACCGTCGCTGCAAGGGGGAGGTCCTGCAACTTGCGTTCCAGCTCGCGACGCCGTGCACCATGCTTGCGCTTCTTCTTCTGCTCTTGTTGACCCCACCAGGGCGGAGGAGGACCCCAATCCCCCTCACGCCCTTGGAAGCCAGATCCGGAATCTTGCCCCTGGAAGCCACCGTGGCCGCGCCCAGATCCACCGCCCCGACCGTGGGAAGAACCACCGCCGCCATCCGCACACCCCGCCGCCTTGGCCCGCTGACCGCGCTTCGCCTGCTCCCGGAGGGCCTTTTCGCGCCGCCACGCACCAAATCCAATAGGGTGCAACTATGATGTTCGGACACACCATCACACTATGGTGTTTCAGGCGGTATTAATTGTGAAACAATTTCCACTATGTCTTAATTGCGTGCCAAAGCTCGTAACTCAGATACTCATCTCTATGATCATATCATAGACATTTTATCCTCTTGTCACGATGATCTTCAACTTCACTCTGAAATTACTTGATCCATTCAATAATTCAGACTGTGTTTCATCAAGTAAATATACAGTATCTACTTAAATCATCCGTGAAGTAAGAACATAACGATATTTACTGCGTGCCTCAGCACTCATTGGACTGCACACATTAAAATGTGTTACTTCCAACAAGTTGCTATCTTGTTCCATCTTACTGAAAACGAGGCTTTTTAGTCATCTTGCCCATGTGGTATGATTTGCATATCTCAAGTGATTCAAAATCAAGTGAGTCCAAACGATCCATCTGCATGGAGTTTCTTCATGCGTATACACCAATAGACATGGTTCGCATGTCTCAAACTTTTCAAAAACGAGTGAGTCGAAAGATCCATCAACATGGAGCTTCTTCATGCGTTTTATACCAATATGACTTACATGGCAGTGCCACAAGTAAGTGGTACTATCATTACTATCTTATATCTTTTGGCATGAAAATGTGTATCACTACGATCGAGATTCAATAAACCATTCTTTTAGGTGTAAGACCATTGAAGGTATTATTCAAATAAATAGATAACCATTATTCTCCTTAAATGAATAACCGCATTGCGATAGACATAATCCAATCATGTCTATGGTCAACGCAAACACCAAATCTCAATGGTAGAGGGAGCGTGCGATGCTTGATCACATCATCCTTGGAAACACTTCCAACACATATCGTCAGCTCACCTTTATCTAGTCTCCGTTTATTTCGTAGCTTTTATTTCGAGTTACTAACACTTAGCAACCAAACCGGTATCTAATACCCTGGTGCTACTAGGAGTACTAGTGAAGTACACATTAACATAATGTATATCCAATATACTTCTATCGACCTTGCTAGCCTTCTTATCTATCAAGTATCTAGGGTAATCCTGCTCCAGTGGTTGTTCCCCTTATCACAGAAGCACTTAGTCTCGGGTTTAGGTTCAACCTTGGGTTTCTTCACTGGAGCAGCAGCTGATTTTCCGTTTCATGAAGTATCCCTTCTTGCCCTTGCCCTTCTTGAAACTAGTGGTTTCACCAACCATCAACAATTGATGCTCCTTCTTGATTTCTACTTTCGCGGTGTCAAACATCGTGAATACCTCAAGGATCATCATATCTATCCCTGATATGTTATAGTTCATCACGAAGCTCTAGCAGCTTGGTGGCAATGACTTTGGAGAAACATCACTATCTCATCTGGAAGATCAACTCCCACTCGATTCAAGTGATTGTTGCACTCAGACAATCTGAGCACAAGCTCAACGATTGAGCTTTTGTCCCTTAGTTTGCAGGCTAAGAAAATCGTCGGAGGTCTTATACCTCTTGACGTGGGCACGAGCCTGAAATCCCAATTTCAGCCCTCGAAACATCTCATATGTTCCGGGACGTTTTGAAAATGTCTTTTGGTGCCTCAACTCTAAACCGTTTAAGTGAACTATCGCGTAGTTATCAAAACGTGTATGTCCGATGTTCGCAACATCCACAGACGATGTTTGGGGTTCTGCACACCGAGCGGTGCATTAAGGACATAAGCTTTCTACTAATCGCATAATCGCTACTGTCAACTTTCAACTATATTTTCTCTAGGAACATATCTAAAACAGTAGAACTATAGCGCGAGCTATGACATAATTTGCAAAGGGCTTTTGACTATGTTCAGGATAATTAAGTTCATCTAATGAACTCCCACTCAGATAGACATCCCTCTAGTCATCTAAGTGATTACATGATCCGAATCAACTAGGCTGTGTCCGATCATCACGTGAGACAGACTAGTCATCATCGGTGAACATCTTCATGTTGATCGTATCTACTATACGACTCATGCTCGACCTTTCGGTCTCTTGTGTTCCGAGGCCATGTCTGTACATGCTAGGCTCGTCAAGTCAACCTAAGTGTTTCGCGTGTGTAAATCCGGCTTACACCCGTTGTATGTGAACGTTAGAATCTATCACACCCGATCATCACGTGGTGCTTCGAAACGACGAACTTTCGCAATGGTGCACAGTTAGGGGGAACACTTTCTTGAAATTTTAATGAGGGATCATCTTATTTACTACCGTCGTTCTAAGCAAATAAGATGCATAAACATGATAAACATCACATGCAATCAAATAGTGACATGATATGGCCAATATCATTTTGCTCCTTTTGATCTCCATCTTCGGGGCTCCATGATCATCATCGTCACCGGCATGACACCATGATCTCCATCATCATGATCTCCATCATCGTGTCTTCATGAAGTTGTCTCGCCAACTATTACTTCTACTACTATGGCTACCGGTTAGCAATAAAGTAAAGTAATTACATGGCGTTGTTTAATGACACGCAGGTCATACAATAAATTAAGACAACTCCTATGGCTCCTGCCGGTTGTCATACTCATCGACATGCAAGTCGTGATTCCTATTACAAGAACATGATCAATCTCATACATCACATATCATTCATCACATTCTTCTTGGCCATATCACATCACATAGCATACCCTGCAAAAACAAGTTAGACGTCCTCTAATTGTTGTTTGCATGTTTTACGTGGCTGCTATGGGTTTCTAGCAAGAACGTTTCTTACCTACGCAAAACCACAACATGATATGCCAATTGCTATTTACCCTTCATAAGGACCCTTTTCATCGAATCCGTTCCGACTAAAGTGGGAGAGACTAGCACCCGCTAGCCACCTTATGCACCAAGTGCATGTTAGTCGGTGGAACCTGTCTCACGTAAGTGTACATGTAAGGTCGGTCCGGGCCGCTTCATCCCACAATACCGTCGAAACAAGATTGGACTAGTAACAGTAAGCATATTGAACAAAATCAACGCCCACAACTACTTTGTGTTCTACTCGTGCAAAGAATCTACGCAATAGACCTAGCTCATGATGCCACTGTTGGGGAACGTAGCAGAAATTCAAAATTTTCCTACGAGTCACCAATATCTATCTATGGAGAGACTAGCAACGAGGGAAAGGAGAGTGCATCTACATACCCATGTAGATCGCTAAGCGGAAGCGTTCAAGAGAACGGGGTTGAAGGAGTCGTACTCGTCGTGATCCAAATCACCGGAGATCCTAGTGCCGAACAGACGGCACCTCCGCGTTCAACACACGTGCAGCCCGGTGACGTCTCCCATGCCTTGATCCAGCAAGGAGAGAGGGAGAGGTTGGGGAAGACTCTGTCCAGCAGTAGCACGACAGGGTGGTGGTGGTGGAGGAGCGTGGCAATCCTGCAGGGCTTCGCCAAGCACCGCGGGAGAGGAGGAGTACTTTGGAGAGGGGAGGGCTGCGCCAGAACTTGGGGTGCGGCTGTCCTCCCACCCCTCCACTATTTATAGGTGGGGAGAGAAGGGGGCCGGCCCCCCTAGATCCCATCTAGGGTTGGGGCGGCGGCCAAGGGGGGGAGGAGTGCCTCCCAAGTCAAGTGGAGGCCCTCCCCCTTAGGGTTTCCCCTCTCCCATGCGCATGGGCCTTGGGGGGCCTGGTGCCCCTGGCCCATTAAGGCTAGGACGCCCCTTTACAGCCCATGCTGCTGTATTGGACGTGGTGGAACAATTTCCGGACCTCCGGACCCCTCCGGAATCCTCCGGAACCTTCTGGAAGCTTCCCGATACAATGCCAGAAAAACCCGAACTTTTCCCGGAACCCGAACAACAACTTTCCATATATAAATCTTTACCTCCGGACCATTCCAGAAATCCTCATGAAGTCCGAGATCTCATCCGGGACTCCGAACAACATTCGGTAACCACGTATATCTATTCCCTATAACCCTAGCGTCATCGAACCTTAAGTGTGTAGACCCTACGGGTTCGGGAACCATGCAGACAAGACCAATAGCGGGATCTGGATACCCATGTTGGCTCCCACATGTTCCACGATGATCTCATCGGATGAACCACGATGTCAAGGACTCAATCGATCCCGTATACAATTCCCTTTGTCCAGCGGTATTGTACTTTCTCGAGATTCGATCGTCGGTATGCCGATACCTTGTTCAATGTCGTTACCGCAAGTCTCTTTACTCGTTCCATAACACATCATCCCGTGATCAACCCCTTGGTCACATTGTGCACATTATGATGATGTCCTACCGAGTGGGCCCAGAGATACCTCTCCGTTACACGAAGTGACAAATCCCAGTCTCGATTCGTGCCAACCCAACAGACACTTTCGGAGATACCCGTAGTGCACCTTTATAGCCACCCATTTACGTTGTGACGTTTGGTACACCCAAAGCATTCCTACGGTATCCGGGAGTTGCACAATCTCATGGTCTAAGGAAATGATACTTGACATTAGAAAAGCTTTAGCATACGAACTACACGATCTTTGTGCTAGGCTTAGGATTGGGTCTTGTCCATCACATCATTCTCCTAATGATGTGATCCCGTTATCAACGACATCCAATGTCCATGGTCAGGAAACCGTAACCATCTATTGATCAACGAGCTATTCAATTAGAGGCTTACTAGGGACATGGTGTTGTCTATGTACCCACACATGTATCTGAGTTTCCTATCAATACAATTATAGCATGGATAATAAACGATTATCATGAACAAGGAAATATAATAACAATAACTAATTTATTATTGCCTCTAGGGCATATTTCCAACACCATCGTAGGCTTGCTGGACGGTGATGGGTTGGATGAGAGTGACCATGTAATCAAGTTAGTTTTGTTAGGGTTTGATCTCTAGTATCCACTATGTTCTGAGATTGATGTTGCTATGACTTTGCTATGCTTAATGCTTGTCACTAGGGCCTGAGTGCTATGATTTCAGATCTGAACCTATTATGTTTTCATGAATATATGTGTGTTCTTGATCCAATCTTGCAAGTCTATAGTCACCTATTATGTGTTATGATCTGACAAACCCGAAGTGACAATAATCGGTATACTTCTCGGTGATGACCATAGTTTGAGGAGTTCATGTATTCACTACTCCCTCCGTCCTTGAAAGAGTGTACTTCCAACTTTGTTGGAGGGTCAAAATATCTCAAAGTTTGACCGAGTTTGTGCAAATATATGTCAATGCTTGTGAAACCAAATAGGTATATGACAAAAATATATTTTATCATGAATCTAATGCTACTAATTTGATGACATAAATGTTGGTCTATTATTGTATAAATACGGTCAAACATAAAAAACTTTGACTTTCCAACAAAGTTGGAAGTACACTCTTTCAAGGACGGAGGGAGTATATGCTAATGCTTTGTTCCGGTTCTCTATTAAAAGAAGGCCTTAATATCCCTTAGTTTCCACTAGGACCCCGTTGCCACGGGAAGGTAGGACAAAAGATGTCATGCAAGTTCTTTTCCATAAGCACATATGACTATATTTGGAATACGTGCCTACATTACATTGATGAATTGGAGCTCCCCGGCTGGCATGCACTAGCGTTTTGCACGCACAAGACGTTGGCCTGCTCTGGCGTCTGACAAGACGTTGTACGTCGTCTCCATGCACCAGCATGTTAGACGCCTGTTGAAGGCAATGCAACTCTCGATGTATTGATCGGGTGCACGGTGCACGTATATATAAGTGCAAGGGCAGCACTCAGCCTCATCTATACAAGGAAACTAGAGGCGGGGCCGGTAGGAGATTATCCTAACAGATACATGCACATAGTATGTTCAACCCCCCC
>NC_057813.1:750248789-750272508 GCF_018294505.1 Triticum aestivum | reverse complement strand
CGCATAGACTGGACCGGAACCCCTCAAATGTAGGCGTCGGTAACCCCTTGGTCATAACATCGGCAAACTGTTGAGCCGTAGGAACGTGAAGAACGCGGATGCGCCCAAGAGCCACCTGCTCTCGCACGAAGTGAATGTAGAGCTCAATATGCTTCGTGCGACGATGATGAACGGGGTTGGCAGAGAGCTAGACTGCAGAGACATTGTCACAGTAGACAATGATGGCCTTCGGGACGTCAAGGAGCAACTCCTGGAGAAGCTGCCGAAGCCACAAGCACTCGGCGACGGCATTGGCCACAGCACGATACTCAGCCTTAGCACTGGAGCGGCATACCGTGGGTTGTCGTTTAGACGACCACGATATAAGCGAGGGACCCAAGTAGACGCAGTAGTCGGAAGTGGAGCGACGGGTGTCCGGACAGCCAGCCCAATCGGCGTCACTGTAGGCAAGAAGGTCGGTCAATATATATATACTGTTCTCGTTTTTTGCTTTATATTTGTACTTTCATTTATACTTTAAAATATACTTTTCAAAAACATATTTGCAAAAATGTTGAACAGGTAATTGAAAAATGTTTCATAACTATTTAAAAAATGCTGAAAAGTATTTAAAAATATTAGTTAAGTATTTAAAATGTTGAGTAAGTAGTAAAAAATGTTGAACGATTATTTGTAAAAGGTTGAACAAGTATTTGAAAATGTTGAATGAGTATTTGAAAAAATTTGAATATGTATTTTAAAAATGTTGAACAAGTATTTGAAAAAAATTGAATAAACGTTCGGACAATGTTGAACGTGTATAAAAAAATGTTGATCACTTATTAAAATATTTTTTTGACATATAAAAATATGTAGAGTGAAATGGAAAACAAAAGAAAAACAAACAATGTAGAAGAAAACAGAAAAAGCAAACAGAAAAAGCAAACAGAAAAACGGAGAAGAAAAAAATAAAAAATAAAAATGGAGAATACAAAAGAAAAGAAAGAAAACCAGGACGGGAAAAAGGAAAAAACGGCTCGACGCGGTTCAAGTAGACGTTCTCTTTCTTCTATGGGGACCAGGGTTCGAGCCCTTTTCCTTCTCTTTTTATCCCACAGGGTGCAAAAATGGACCGGTCCAGTAACGACCAGGACCGCGAAAGCTGCTGGGCCGAAAAAATCCACCCGAGAGGCTGGCTTTATTTATTATCGCCCCGTTCGTTTCTATTCCGTCTCTATTTAGTACCACATCGCCTGCTAGAGAACTTGTTTTGCAGCTTAAGTAGTGTGTATACGGCACTCTACTTGCCGATGACGCAAAGCTGTTCCAATAAGTCTGTCGAGGCAAAAAGCAGTCACAACATACTTCTGGCCGGGCTAGGCCGTGGGCCTGTCACCTTAACTTGCAGTTAAGTCATGCATGAGAGGAGCTAGAAGTGTGAAATGGCGTCTATATGATTTAAAACTGCTTTTGTTAATAACACATTTTATTTTATTTTATCTTTTTGAGGTCCAAACCCTAATTATATTTTGGTTTACAAACCATGAGGTATCTCTTCCATACTTCTACCGCCGTAGGCAACATCTCTTCATCTTTTTCAAATATCCAACGGATTATGGTCGAATTCTAATGGCTTATACTATAGACCTCAAGGGGAGAAATGAAGAGTTTTTTTTAGAACGAAGACGCACGATGCTTTTGTTAATAACACATTTTATTTTATTTTATCTTTTTGAGGTCCAAACCCTAATTATATTTTGGTTTACAAACCATGAGGTATCTCTTCCATACTTCTACCGCCGTAGGCAACATCTCTTCATCTTTTTCAAATATCCAACGGATTATGGTCGAATTCTAATGGCTTATACTATAGACCTCAAGGGGAGAAATGAAGAGTTTTTTTAGAACGAAGACGCACGATGCGTCCGGCTTTAAATTAATAAAGCCCACCGATAGGCAGCATCCAACGGAGTACATTACAGGAGTAACAAGCTAAAGGATAAACTGGCCGAAGCCAAAAGTACTAAACATGCAACTGGCCTCAGCCTGGGAAGAAGGGACAGAAACTAGTGGCTCAACAGGCAGCCAGCCAAATAAAACGCCAAAATAGCTCCAAGAGCAGCAATTTAGGTACGGGCTTCCACCTGGATCATGCGGATCCGCTCCATCGCCTCCAGCATCCGATCTGCATCACGCCGTTTCCCCAACGGAGTCCATGTCTGTAGGAACACATGGCATTTGAAAATAATGTCAGCAGGATGGTTAGGGAACTTGTGTTCGATAGTCATCTTATTGCGGGTGGTCCAAAGAGACCAGCACAGCGCCCCTACGCAGCGCCACAACACACGTCCGAAACTACCCCGCTGCGCAAGAAGGATCCTACGGAGGTCCGAAGCCGAATTGGGATTCCAGGTCTGCTCAAAAGCCTTACGGACGGCACTCCAGGCAAAATGGGCAAGATGGCACTTGAAAAAGATGTGGTTGGCATCTTCATGCAGTCCACAAAGCGCGCAAGAGCCATCCGAAGGGCCATGCCTAATGGCAATGTTGTTAGAAGAAGGGAGGCGATCACGGAATAATTGCCATAGAAACACTTTGATCTTCAGAGGGATGGACGCTTTCCATAGCCCCCTAGCTATGTCGAGCGTCGGTCCCTCGGTCAACTTATTATATAGAGATTGGACCGAGAACTTCCCTGAGCTCGTGAGGGACCATGAGACCGTGTCTTCCTCAGGGAGGAGAGCAAAGCCCTGCAGCTTAGCTAGGAGCCCGTCCCAGCTAGCTCGTTCGTGGGTGAGGAGTGGACTTTTGAAAGATATGGCGGGGGGGTTGGATCTAAGCGCATCGGCCACCAAAATGTCGACGTTAGTGGCCAGTTGGTAGACGACAAAGTGACTCTGCCAAAGAGGTTCCGTCCCTAGCCAGAGGTCGAGCCAGAACCACGTGGATTTCCCGTTCTTAACACAGAACTTGGCCCCTAACGTGAAGGCAGGCTTAACAGCCTGGATTCCATTCCAGAAAGGCGATCCCTTCGCCTTTGAGGTAAGGAAATTTCCATCGGGAAAATATTTGGCACGGAGGATATCAGCCCAAAGCCCTTGTTCATTCTGGGAGAGTTTCCAGATCCACTTGACGAGAAGCGCCACATTCATAAGTTTGGAGTTGAGGATCCCAAGGCCACCGAATTTCTTGGGACGGCAAAGCGCCGCCCACTTGATTAAGTGGCATTTCTTCTTGTTCCCAGTTCCTTCCCAAAAGAACTTAGACCTGGGGGTGTCGAACTTGGCGTGGACGCCGTCGGCCAGCAGGAACATGCCCATAGTAAACAAGGGCAGGGAAGACAGGCTGGAGTTAGTCAGAATCAACCTGGCCGCAGAGGATAAGAACCTGCCGCGCCAGGGGCTAACCCGGTTCGCCACCTTGCCGTATAAGGGTTCCCATTCGAGGATCGAGATGTGTTTGTCCGAAATGGGAAGACCTAGGTACTTAAATGGGAAACTCCCTAGTTTGCAATTAAGTAAGTTGGCAATGCGGAAGGCCAAGTGATTGTCCATCCCTATGGCAATCACCTCACTCTTAGCGAAGTTAATCTTCAGGCCTGATATGATCTTGAAAGCGAGAAGGATGAGCTTGATTGAGGCTACACTATGGTCGTCGGGCTCGAAGAGAAGCAAGGTGTCGTCCGCGTATTGGAGGTGAGTGATCCCTCTGGGGCATAAATGTGGGACCACACCTCGAATGTGTCCAGCGGTCTTGGCCTTGTTCACCATGGCCGAGAGGGCATCGGCAACAAAGTTGAAGATCAAAGGCGAGGAGGGATCTCCTTGTCTGGGTCCACGTTTGTTGCGAAAGAAGTTCCCCACTTCTCCGTTAATCGACACCGCTGTCTGGCCCCCCGAAACCAGATGCATTATGCGATGAATGAAACCCGACTCGAATCCCTTCCGAGTGAGTACCTCACGAATGAACTCCCAGTTCACTCGATCGTAGGCTTTCTCGAAATCGAGCTTAAAAAGCACGGCCGGATGACGTGTGCGCTTAAGCTCGTGAACGATCTCTTGCAAAACCACCGGGCCTTCCGGGATGTTACGGCCTTTGAGGAAACCGGACTGGCTACGGTCGATCACACGCTGAGCTACCGGGGCAAGACGCGTGGTGTATGCCTTGGAGCATAACTTGAAAGGGACGTTAATAAGAGTAATAGGGCGGTATTGCTTAATCAAATCGGCCCCCTTCACTTTAGGAATGAGACTGATGACACCGTAGTTGAGGCGCGAGATGTCGACCGTGCCCAGCACAAAACCATTGATAATGTCGTAAAAAATGTCCTTGAGCGCCGGCCAAAACCGCCGAAAGAAAATCACCGGCCAGCCATCTGGCCCAGGCGCGGTATCGATCTTCATTGAGCCTAGCGCATCGTCGATCTCCTGATTGGAGAAGGACAAGGCAAGGCCATCGTTTTCGGCTTGTCACACCCGTGATTCTTCCCCCCAGAAGTCATCACGCAGACGCAAAGCCTTCGCTTCCACCGTTCCCAGGATGGTAAGGAAGAAATCATAAATATGCCTCGAGATATCGGCCTGGCTAACCAAAAATCCCTGGTCCGATTGCAGTGTCAGGATCGTACATTTCCTTTTACGGCTATTGGCGAAGGCGTGGAAGTAACCTGTGTTAGCATCCCCCTTGGTGACCCACTTGACGCCGCCCCTACGGCGCCAGTATTCCTCCTCTTCCCTGAGGATGGCCAGGACTTGGTTTTCGAGGGCGCAACGGCAAGCCCACTCTGCCTCCGAAAAGGATCTAGAGTCTGCCTGAACATCGAGAGCTTTGATTTCCTCGATAAGAGCTTCCCTAGCTCGGTTGGCATCACTACCATGGTTTGCGCCCCACCCACGAAGGAAGCCGCGCAGAGCCCCGGCTGCCGAAATCCAAGTGTCGAGGGGGCCCCTGGAACGGCCACCCGCAGTCCTGACAAGCTCCCAGCGAGCGAGGAGCAAAGGGATGAACCCCTCTACCTCAAACCACCCTAGTTCGAAGTAGAAACGCTTGCTACGCTTGATCCTATGCTCCCCAGAGGCCAGGATCAGTGGAACGTGATCAGAGCCAATGCGAGTTTCAGCGACCAAGGTACACATGGGAAAGATCATCTCCCAGTCGGCCGAAACGAACACACGATCGAGGACACTACGGACCGGGTTGAGTTGTTTATTGGTCCAAGTATATCTGGCCCCAGTCCTAGCGAGTTCCCGTAAGGCGCAGGCCGCAATGGCATTATTGAAAAGGGAGATCCTAGACCAGTCGATGTTGCAATTATTTTTGTCTGCGCTCGAACGAATAAGGTTAAAATAACCCCTAGAACAATGGGGATGTTAGCAGCTTGCTTGGCCCCAACCAAGACTTGGATTTCGCTCAGGAAATCAACCGAGCGAGAGTGGTCGGCCGGGCCGTAGACACACACAATCGCCTAGGAGGCGAGCGAGATTCTATGCTTAATCGTAACAGAGATGAAAAATGAACCCACGTCCCAGGTTACAATATCACAAACATCAGAATTACAACCCAAGAGAAGACCGCCCGAATGGCCAGCGGAAGGGACCCAACCCCACACGAAACGATGAAGAGGATCATAGGCCGCAAGATCACGATAAGTAAAGTCCGCCTTGATAGTTTCTTGAAGAGCCACGACATCGATACTTTCGCGAGCAATATACTCCCTAAGTTGCGTGCGACGACCCGAGTGCCCGCAACCCCGGATGTTCCAAAAGATGTAACGCATCAGATAATGTGGTTGCGAAGGCGAACCCCTCTGGAGGTCACCGATTTAGCCACGCGTTTCTTAGCCTGGGCACGGCTAGTCGTTGGCGCTGGGGCAACCTCCCTGGTTGCAGCAGCACCCTCCGACAGGACAAGCAAGGTGGGGGTACCCGAAGACACATGATCGGCAGGGATCGCCCGCGTCGTGTCCTCGGCATCCCTGGCCTTGGCCGTAGCAGCGGCTTCTGCCAAAGCCGCTTGGGCCTCCTCGCGAGCACGGATAAGAGAAACTAGCTCACCACGATCCGCGCCTAAATCGAAACCACTGTCGTCTAAGATAGTAGCTAGTCGAGGATCGGCGAAAGCGTTCAGAATCTTAAAGGAGGGGGGAGGATTACCTGAGATCTCCATGTTCTTATCCGCCAGACGAAGTTGCGCACTCTCTAGGGAAGAAAGGTCGCCCAACGCCGCCTTGGCCCGAGCACTGGGAGCACGCTGGGGGACCGGGGAAGCCCAAGAGCGCCGCGCCTTGGCCGCCGTGCCCGCAGAGCCCAGCGTCGCCTGGAGATCCACCACGGCCGGCGCCACAGGAGACGGGAGCGCCAGCGTGGCGAGCTTAGCAGAAGGCTTCCGCCTGGCCGACTTCTTAGGGGCACGCCCGGATCCCCCCGAGCTGCAACGGCTAGACAGAGGGGTGGCAACAGCTGGCTCGTTGAGCACCACACCCGAGTCCGAACCAAGCAAGCGGGGGAGGCTTGACCGCCAGCCACATCGAGGCGGCCAGCAACAGACAGTGGCGCCGAGCCCACCAGGTTGAAAGCCCCCACTAAGGCGCGGGACGGGGGCGGGCTGCTCCCAGCCGTGTCCGCAATAGCCAGAGTCCCAGGCATCGCGTGCTCCTTCCCTTCGTCGAGCGCCAGTTCTTGAATGCCCAGCTGGTTCCAAGTTTCTGTGTCGATAGACGTGTCTGGCAGACTGTCCTCAGGCTCTTCATCCTGGCCAGCCATGTCAATGTCCATAGCGCGGCCCGAGCCACCGATGGGTTGCCCACCCTTGGCCCCATGGTCTTGCCCCTGCAGACCAGCAGTCCCACCGGTCCCCGGACCAGGCGGGCCACCACTCTTGTCACCCGGGTGAGAGGGGTTGTTGTTGGGACCGGGCGCCGCCGGCCCGTCACCAGGACGCACAGGAAGCTTCTCCACCTCCACCCGGATGTCGTATCCCTCATGGTTGAACCAGACTTGAACAAAACCGTTCATCTTGTCAGGAGATCGAACACCGAACTTCATCCTCACCGGTCCCACCTGGATAAGGGAAAGATCATCCACCACGATCGGCCTACCCAGCATCTTGAGCCCCTCCATCAGACGGTCAGCACGGCGGTGCTTCTTAGGAATGCCATGGAGGAGGATCCACACCTCAGGCATGGAGAGGGGGATAATCGTCTCCTGGATCGAGTCGCGCACCAGAACCGTAATGTCGTGGATGGAGAGGAAAAGCTTGCCACTTGACTTGGCCATGTGCAGCAGATCAGCAGAAGGAAACACCACCGCAAAGTCGTTGTCACCCACCTGCTCAATCTGCCAGTCCTAATCACCAGCCACCATGTGTTTTAGTTCATGTTTGAGCAAGCACAACGAAAGCCTCCCCGGCTCCGCTGAAAGGATGGCACCATTGGCAACCTTAGTGGCCTCGCCCACAGCCAACAAGTCGTCTTCAAACTCCATGCAAAAGAAACCCTCGCCCGGAATGGCACTGCCCATGATCTGGAGGAGCGGCTGTTTGCCCCGAGAAGGACAATAGGCCGAGGCGTGGCCCTCCTGCTTGCAGATCACACAGAGAGGGGGGAAAGTGCACTTGGCCAGGAAGTGCCCGGTCCGGCCACACTTGAAACATTCCCCGCCCTCCTCCTCGACCGGGATGGGGGCAGCCGCCGAGCCCCGCGGCGCATCGGCCGCGACCACCGCGAGCGGAGCGGCCACAGCCCGAGGCTTCTTTGCCAGCGGGTCCCCATGACCGTCACTGCAAGGGGGGAGGTCCTGCAACTTGCGTTCCAGCTCGCGACGCCGCGCACCATGCTTGCGCTTCTTCTTCTGCTCTTGTTGACCCCACCAGGGCGGAGGAGGACCCCAATCCCCCTCACGCCCTTGGAAGCCAGATCCGGAATCTTGCCCCTGGAAGCCACCGTGGCCGCGCCCAGATCCACCGCCCCGACCGTGGGAAGAACCACCGCCGCCATCCGCACGCCCTGCCGCCTTGGCCCGCTGACCGTGCTTCGCCTGCTCCCAGAGGGCCTTTTCGCGCCGCCATTCCTCCTCAGAGCGCGGGGGCTCCATCAGACGCTTGTCGGCACGGCGGTCGCCCATGGTCGTCGCCTCGTCAAAGGACAGAGAGAGAGGGGGAGGGGAGGGATGGGGATTAGAGATCTGGCGGAGAAATGATGGCGCCACACCTCACTGAGACGGACCGGAAACCCTAGCGAGGGGTCGCGGCACCCCCTGCGCAGCCATAAATAGCCATGGCCAGCAGGCTCCCGGGCCCTCCCAGGTCGGGCCGACCCAGCGGGCCGATCGGTCCAGGCCCAACGCAAGGGCCCACACAGAGGGGCCCGGCAGCCAACAGGCCCAGCGGGGCCGTCCCAGGCCTAGAGACCCTCGGCAGGCCCAGGGGAATGGCAGACGGCGCCAACCCTAGCGCTGCACCCCCCTCCGTCGCCCGCGCCGCCTCCGGCACCAACGGCGCCGTCGAGGGCAAGGCAGGGAGAGCAGGCCACTCCTCCGGCGACGCCGGGGCCACCGCGGGCCCCAAACACCTAGGGGATCGTGGGTGAGCCGAACGAGCCCCCGGAGCGCGCGAAACTTGCGCTGTCAGCCTCCAGCACCGGACCGCTGTCGCCCACGAGCCCCCACCGCCCGGCGCAAAGCGGCGGCGCCGGTCACCCCAACCAGCCTCACCACGAGCCGCCGCTAGCACGAAATCGCCCAGCGACGCCCCCGCCGGGGGAGGAGCAAACCGCGGAGAGGAATCCCCATCCTCGTCGTCGGACTCGTCCCCCGACAAAGCCCAGAACCAACCGCCGCAACCCGCACGGCCTTCCCCAGGAGAGCACGCCGGGGCGGTAAGTGCCGGGGTGCCACAGGGACCCCGCCGCACCAGAACCCAGGCCGACGCCTCGCCGGAGGCGCTCGGGGGGACGGAGTCGCCGCCCGAGTCGCCACGGGGCGCCTCCAACGGAACACTCGATTCAAAATCCATCCTTAAGTGGTGGTAGAAATGAAGAGTTCACCAACTAGAGTTTAATACCTTGAGAAATGAGACTGATGGTCGTGAATAACCTACGCTCCACTCTCTCGACCAGCGGCATGAGAACAGTCACTATTGGCATGGTGGTTCCCAATGGGAGACTGAGGTATGTGAAGGGTATCTCTCCAACCAAACGACAAAAGGGTAAACTCGCCCCTTCAAGCATCATTGACAAGCCTGTGAATTCTCCACCCCTCTTCTTGCCGCTCCGGCGACCAATGGTGGAGAGGGGAATCTCGATGCCTTCGCTCCGGCTAGTAGTTCAGTTTGGGGTTTTATTCGCCGCGGGTGCGGTGCTCGGGCTGATGGTGACGCCTGTTGTTCGAGTTTGTCTTCCAGGCTTCGATCCTTCTCAATTTTGTTCATCTTGACATAGTAGACAGAGCTCTGGCGTAGATTCGTGTCGTTTCCTTGGGCCAGCAAAATTAGGGTATCTCGTCATGTATGCGCGACGGCGAGATTTGGTGTTAGTTGCTTCAGATTTATTCAAGGGTTCAATGCGACGACTACGGCTCCATGACATTGGTCCTTAGGGGCACGTGCACAAATACTTTTCGACTGTCATTGACAAGATCAAGCCGTCTCTGATAGGAGAGCGGTGACAACAGCGTATCGGCGGCTCGTTCTGTTAACGGTACCAGTCGTTCAGTGGTCTAGAGACTTCAATGTAATTTTTATTATGTTTGAGGTGCTTTATACATCTAATAAACTTTTATAATATCTGTTTGCAGAAGTAAAGTTGTTTTGGGTGTATGGGTTGGGCGGTCTTGCGTGCTAAAGACACGGCAACCGACACAAGCGGCATCATTGGGCACCAACTGAGACGTCTACCTCATCAAAATGTGTTCTAGCTCTAACATTACTTGTGGTAGCACAAAATTAGTTCTTTTCTTAATTGAGCGTTACATATTTTACTTTACTTTTTATAATTTCTCAATATTTTCCAAGAAAATTATGAACATTTTAAAGTTCATAAACATTTTTTAGAGTCATGAACGTATTTGCGTTGTTTTTTTTAAGTCTTGAACAATCTTTTCCAATTTTAGAGTACATTTTAGTTTTGAAACTCTAATATGTTTTCCTAAAATTCTTGTATATTTTCAATTCATGAATATTTTTAGAATAAATTTGCTCAAAATGAAAAATAATGAAAACAAACAAAATCGGACAAGGGCTCGCCAACTTACGCCCCACGTGGTTGTTTCCTCGGCTATTTAGCGCTTTGTTTTATATATTTCTTAAATTGTCGAAATTTCCGCAAAAATAGAGGATTTTCTTAAATTTTGGAAAAAAATTGTAGATTACTGAAGAACAGAAACAAATCCATGAACCAATTTAAAAACTATTTTTCAAACAATTCTAAAAATATTATCAATTAATAGACATTTTATAATTCATAAAAATTGATATTTTATTTTGTATAAAATTAATGATTTTTTATTTCATGAAGTTTTTCAAAATTTGATGAGTTTTAGAATTGGATAACAATAAGTAGATTCATGTGCATTGTTTTTTTAATCGCAACTTCTAAAAATGTGGCCCAAGTTGTTTGAACATATGATTTATTTAACAGCGCGAAACACTTCTCTTAATAATTTTTCAATTGTACTTTTTGGAGAACCTTTCCTTTTGACCGTGCAAAAGTTTGCATTGCCAAAACTTGATTGCATGGGAAGCAAACTTAATAGATAAGCAGGTTTTTGTCAAAAAAAATACATGAAACTTCTGAAAAATCGTGCCATTTTGAACATTATCTGATTCAGTTTTCTGCTATATATATATAGTTTCCATAAATACTTTTTCCCTACTCAATATGATCATGCATTTATGTTATCCCTTGCTACCTCCGTTTGAGCTTATTAATCACCATCGCATTTGGGGTCAAAGTTTGATTATATATTTGACTAGCACAATGTTAATGCATGTCAACAAAAATTATATTGTTGAATTCGTATTTGAATGTACTTTCCTATTATTTTTGCCAGGTGTAATTTAGTTATTAGTTAAAATTGTGTTTAAAATAGGACCGAAAAGACGAGGGGGCTAATAAATCAAGGTAGTACTCACTACTTTCGTTATATGCCATCCAAAGAATATCATTAGATTCATATGCGGATGTAGTTTCTAAAAAAATAATTTGCCCCACATATTAGCTAGCTAAAGCGTCGACCTAAAACTATGAATACTCTATACACCTAAAGGTCGAACATAGGCTAATGGAGTACTAAACAAGAATTCAGTGTCATGCATGCACTATATGCTCACATTGTACAAGCATGTGATGACCCACAAGTATAGGACACGTGTGATTTGTTCTACTACCAAGTCAATCTTGGTCCATTTTGTCGGAGCTTTCTTATTGAGTTTATTTTGTTTCTATTAGTATTTTTCATTTATGCATAGGCCGGGTGTAATGCTTTAAACCATTCTAAGTAATAAAGCCACCCTTCATTGAAAAAAATAGTATTTTCATTTGAACTGGAAGTTTATGAAGAAGGGGTTTTGTTGAAATGCATGAGTTTGTTTTCCTATTTTCTTTGGAAGAATGAGATGACCAAGAACATGATCAAGTTTGTAGCTGCTCATCGCCTCATCCTTAAAAAAAGGGTTGTAGCTGCTCACGTAATATTCACAGATGGTTGGTGGCATGGTAGTGGCCGGCGGAAGGAAGCTTCTGTTTGACATAGAAATTTCATTTTTCTAGATACTACAAGAAATCAGTGGAGCAATTGGTAGGATTATGGCGGATGCTGCATGTGTGTTACAAGTGTTTCTCTCTATTTTGTGCTCCTGATTTGTTTTCCTTACAATATGGCGGATTAATGTATATTCTTTTGTTGTCATAGTACATTCATGGTATGTATATATGTTTGTATGCTGCAAACCTAACTCCGGCAGGCAGAAGCTGATTTCTTCATTTGCTATCTTTATATTCTTCAAAGCAATTAAATTTCTTATCTTGCACCTGAGATGAACCTACAATCTAGAGCACAAGGAAACTATAGATCATTTTTTATATTGCTTCTGCGAACTTAAGTTATGGCTTTTAGAAGTATTTGAACATCATGTCTTTTATATGGTTGTCTACCTTCCCAAAAGAATTGAGGATCAATTGAGCTGTCAAACATAATATAGGACACAAAAATAGAAGTGTATGAGCATGTAGTGTATAATTGGGGAGATTAGGGGAATGTATTGACAAGTGACAAGCATATTTCCTTGCATCCTCGATGCTGCTTCCTTAGCTCAAACAATAGTTCTCTTAATACGTATCATACTCGATTCGATCATGCCCATCATGGTGTTTTTGAGGGAGAGCGAGGCATCTGCCATCGCGGAGCTGAAGAAGTCGATGCTCGCGGCAAGGTTGGCCACCGTGGCCTGCATGAAAGATGATCGGCTTAAAGGCCGGTGACAGGTTCGCCACCGTCGCACCGTCTCTCAACTTGGCGGAGACGCGAAAGGAGAGCCGTGGTGCCATGAATACATCGACGCATGCTGCCGTGACCATGACCAGGCCATTGTGCTGGTAATAAAGGTACTTTTTTGCGGGGCTGGTAATATAGATACTAATTGTATACAAATCCCCCAGCTTCGGAAACATTAGATAAATATCCAACTTATTATTGAAAAATCTTGATTCAAGATAAATGAAACCTTTCCTATAAACTATGAGCTTCGGAAACATTAGATAAATATCCAACTTATTATTGAAAAATCTTGATTCAAGATAAATGAAACATTTCCTATATACAATGAGCTTATTACTGAAGGTTGCATCGATTGTGCTATTATTGCTGAAATAACAGGCTTATGTGAATTTGTCAATCTTTTAGTACCTTGTAATAGTGATTGTCAGTCTTTGTGTACCTTGTAATAGTGACTGTCAATTTTTGTGTACCTTGTAATAGTCACACGTGGATGCATGAAGTTGAGTGATACTCCCTCCGTAAAAAATATAAGAGCGTTTAGAGCGGAAAGTCAATTTGGCTCCCGGGAGCATATGCTTCCGGGGCCAAAAAAAATTAGAAAAAAAAATCAAGGCAAAATTTGTTTGTATACTTAGTCACATCCAAGTGCCACCTACAAATTTGGAGGCAAAAAGCTTAAACAATTTTGCTTGTGCCAAATAAACAAATTGAACACCAAAATGTCAGCCCAAATTTGTTTTTTTGGCCGATGAAACACCGCCGGTCCGCTTCGCATGAAATTGTCATGCATGCTTGCGACACTAACACAAACATCTACAAAAAAATTCAGAATTTTTTGAAAACATTTAATATAATCTTTTGCGTTACTGTTTGCTACTTTATTGATCGATACACTCTTATATTTCTAATTTACAGAGGGAGTACTAATGCTATTTGAAAATGGATGATATATATCCAGTTATCAGATCTTGGGTGGCGATCAATTTGGCTGGTTAAGGAGATACGAAAATAGCCCAGAAGGAAAAAAAGTGAAGATAATTTATATTCATCGTTGCATGATGAAAACTGGATGTAACCATGTTTAGCTCGTATTTATAAATTAGAAGAATAATTTAATCAACGTGTCTATATTTTTATTATTCTGTGGCAACGTATGGGTATTCGGATTTTACCGTAGCAACGCACGGGTATTCTATTAGTGTGTGTGTCTGGCAAATTCGATGCCAAATAGTAGTGTCGGCACGTGCATGGCGGACCATTTCAGGACGGCCATGAGCCGGGGTCATGGGGTGCGTCTGCTTTGGCCACACGCTCAACTCGGTCACCAGCAACCTGCGCGTTGGTGACGACCATGATGTGGCATGCGCACGCAGCGTCTCGGCGAGGCACACAACCATCAACCGCTCGTTGGCTAAATTGGCATTCGAGCTTAGCAAGCGCCTATCATCCCCCCTTCCGCCGTACCCTTGTACATTGTTGTCTTCCCAGGCAACTTGTTTCAAGCGCCACTCCTGATGGTGCCCCTCCTTGGACAACGCAATGAGCGGCAACCAGGAATGCGGGCAGGCACACGAAGCAGGGGTCTTGGGCCATCGTGCGAACTTATCCCATCACGCTGGCCTCGTCGAATGATGTCACGAACCAGTTGAGCAGCCATGCGACCCAGCCTTGCCAAGGATCTCCCCTGCTGGCATGCACTAGCGTGTTACACGCACCAGACGTTGGCCTGCTCTGGCGTCCGACAAGACATTGTACGTCGTCTCCATGCACCAGCATGTTAGCCGCCTGTTGAAGGCAATGCAACTCTCGATGTATTGATCGGGTGCACGGTGCACGTATATATAAGTACAAGGGCAGCCCTCAGCCTCATCTATACAAGGAAACTAGAGGCGGGACCGATAGGAGATTATCCTAACAGATACATGCACATAATATGTTCAACCCCCCTCCCCCTCCGTAGCCAATACATCACCAGTGACGCATAGACTGGACCGGAACCCCTAAAATGTAGGCGTCGGTAACCCCTTGGTCATAACATCGGCAAACTGCTGAGCCGTAGGAACATGAAGAACGTGGATGCGCCCAAGAGCCACCTGCTCTCGCACGAAGTGAATGTAGAGCTCAATATGCTTCGTGCGATGATGATGAACGGAGTTGGCAGAGAGATAGACTGCAGAGACATGGTCATTGTAGACAATGGTGGCCTTCGGAACGTCAAGGAGCAACTCCTGGAGAAGCTGCCGAAGCCACGAGCACTCGGCGACGGTATTGGCCACAACATGATACTCATCCTCAACACTGGAGCGGGATACCGTGGGTTGTCGTTTAGACGACCACGATATAAGCGAGGGACCCAAGTAGACGCAGTAGCTGGAAGTGGAGCGACGGGTGTTGATACGTCTCCAATGTATCTACTTTTCCAAACACTTTTACCCTTGTTTTGGACTCTAACTTGTATGATTTGAATGAAACTAACCCGGACTGACGTTGTTTTCAGCAGAACTACCATGATGTTGTTTTATGTGTAGAAAACAAAAGTTCTTGAAATGTCCTAAAAATCCACGGAGGCAAGTTTTGGAAAATATAAAAAGTACTGGCAAAAGAATCAAGACCAGGGGGCCCACACCCTGTCCATGAGGGTGGGGGCGCGCCCCCTATCTCGTGGGCCCCCTAAGGCTCCGCTGACCTCAGCTCCAACTCCATATATTCCGTCTCGCGGAGAAAAAAACCAGAGAGGAAGTTTCATTGCGTTTTACGATACAAAGCCGCCGCCAAGCCCCAATCTCTCTTGGGAGGGCTGATTTGGAGTCCGTTCGGGGCTCCGGAGAGGGGGATTCGTCACCGTCGTCATCATCAACCATCCTCCGTCACCAATTTTCATGATGCTCACCGCCGTGCGTGAGTAATTCCATCATAGGCTTGCTGGACGGTGATGGGTTGGATGAGATTTAACATGTAATCAAGTTAGTTTTGTTAGGGTTTGATCCCTAGTATCCACTATGTTCTGAGATTGATGTTGCTATGACTTTTCTATGCTTAATGCTTGTCACTAGGGCCTGAGTGTCATGATTTCAGATCTGAACCTATTATGTTTTCATGAATATATGTGTGTTCTTGATCCTATCTTGCAAGTCTATAGTCACCTATTATGTGTTATGATTCGACAACCCCGAAGTGACAATAATCGGAATACTTCTCGGTGATGACCATAGTTTGAGGAGTTCATGTATTCACTATGTGCTAATGCTTTGTTACGGTTCTCTATTAAAAGGAGGCCTTAATATCCCTTAGTTTCCACTAGGACCCCGCTGCCGCGGGAGGGTAGGACAAAAGATGTCATGCAAGTTCTTTTCCATAAGCACGTATGACTATATTCGGAATACATGCCTACATTACATTGATGAATTGGAGCTAGTTCTGTGTCACCCTATGTTATAGCTATTACATGAGGAATCCCACCCGACATAATTTCCATCACTGATCCAATACCTACGAGCTTTTCACATATTGTGCTTCACTTATTTACTTTTCCGTTGCTACTATTACAATTCCTACAAAACTATTATCTTTACTTTTGCCACTATTACCTTTATTATCATACTACTTTGCTACTAAATACTTTGCTGCAGATACTAAGTTATCCAGGTGCGGTTGAATTGACAACTCAACTGCTAATACTCAATAATATTCTTTGGCTCCCCTTGTGTCGAATCAATAAATTTGGGTTGAATACTTTACCTTCGAAAGCTGTTGCGATCCCCTACACTTGTGGGTTATCAAGACTAATTTCTGGCGCCGTTGCCAGGCAGCATAGCTCTATCCTCTGAGTCACTTGGGGTTTATATCCGTTGATCACTATGAAGAACTTGAAAGACGCAAAAACCAAGATTTTGCCCTCAACTACGATGGAAGTTAAGGAACTGCCATCTAGCTCTGCACTAGATTCTCCTTCTGTTATTAGTAAGCTTGCGACACCTAAACCTGCTACTGCTATGAATTCTGATATGTCGCATGTTATTGATGATGCCACTTCTGCTATGTATGATTCTTATGATGAAACTACTTCTGTGCGTGATACTACTTTGCCATTAGGTGAATTTCTTGATGAACAACTTGCTAGGGTTAGAGAGAATGAAATTATTGAAGATGTTATTATTGATGATAGTGATGATCAAAGTTCTCCCCCTGATAATGAATTACCTGTTGTTCCTGAGGGTTATGTTATGGAAGAGGAAGCTGCTAGAGCTATCTTTGCTTGTAAAGATAGATGTGATCTTAAAAAGTTATTAGCTAAATGGAAGCAGCAGTCTCTTAATGCTAGAATGAAACCTGACCCTGATTTTGCTACTTCACCTATCTGTGTTACTGATAAGGATTATGAATTCTCTATTGATCCTGAAATAATTACTTTGGTTGAGTCTGATCCTTTTTATGGCCTTGAATCTGAAACTGTTGTGACACATCTTACCAAGTTAAATGATATAGCCACCCTGTTTACTAATGATGAGAAGTCTCGCTATTATTATATCCTTAAGATATTTCCTTTCTCATTAAAGGTTGATGCTAAGACTTGGTTTAATTCTCTTGATCTTGGTTGTGTGCGTAGTCCCCAGGATATGATTTATTACTTTTCTGCTAAATATTTCCCTGCTCATAAGAAACAAGCTGCCTTGCGGGAAATATATAATTTTGTGCAAATCAAAGAAGAGAGTCTCCCACAAGCTTGGGGAGGCTTCTCTGATTACTTAATGCTTTCCTGATCATCCTCTTAATAAAAATGAAATACTTGATATCTTTTATAGTGGACTAACCTATGCTTCCTAGGACTACTTGGATAGTTGTGCTGGTTGTTTTTTCAGGGAAAGAACAGTCGACGAAGCTAAATTACTATTGAATAATATGTTGACTCATTAAAATAATTGGACTCTTCCTGAGCCAATTCCCGAGGCAATTGTTGAACCAATTGAGCCAACTCCTGAGCCTATTCCTAAACCCACTCCGAAGAAGAGAGGTGTTCTATTTCTCAGTCCTGAAGATATGCAAGAGGCAAAGAAATCAATGAAATAAAAAGGTATAAAAGCTGGAGATGTTAAGAATTTACCACCTATTGAAGAAATACATGGTCTTAATATACCACCTGTCGAAGAACCACATTGTCTTGATAACTCAACACATGTAGTAAAGGTAAATTCTCTCTACAGACATGATAAAGTTGAAATTCCCTCTACTAAATTTCATAGCCCATGCTTAGATGAATTTGATGACTTTATGGCTAGACAAGAAAGTTTTAGTGCTTATGTTGGTAGAGAATTAAAGACTAATGCTTTCGAGATAGGACGTGTGAGTGATTATATGGCTAGAGTTAAAGGTGAACTTAAAATCATTAGCAAATATGCTTCTATGGTTGCTACTCAAGCTGAGCAAGTACTTAAAGCTCAAAATGATTTGCTCGATGGATTAAATAATAAACATGACTTTGCTGTTAGAGTGCCTACTAGAACTGGTAGAATGACCCAGGAACCTTTGTATCCTGAAGGCCACCCTAAGAGGATCGAGCAAGATTCTCAGAGAAATAATTTAGAGGCACCTAGCTCTTCTAAAAATAAGAAAAAGAAAAACCATAGGACTTTGCATGCTTCTAGTGAACCTGTTGTAGACACACCTGAGAATCCCAATGATATTTCTATTTCTGATGCTAAAACACAATCAGGTGATGAACATGAACCTAGTGATAATGTTCATGTTGATGCTCAACCTAGCAAAAATAATGAAGTAGAAGTTGAACCTGTTGTTGATCTTGATAGCCCACAATAAAAGAATCAATGTTATGATAAGAGAGATTTCGTTGCTAGGAAGCACGGTAGGGAAAGAGAACCATGGGTTCAGAAACCCATGCCCTTTCCTCCTAAACCATCCAAGACAAAGGATGATGAGGATTTTGAGCACTTTGCTGAAATGATTAGACCTATCTTCTTACGTATGCGCTTAACTGATATGCTTAAAGTAAACCCTTATGTTAAATATATGAAGGATATCATTACAAACAAAAGAAAGATACCGGAAGCTAAAATTTCCACCATTCTAGCTAATTACACTTTTAAGGGTGGAATACCAAAGAAACTTGGAGATCCGGGGGTACCAACTATACCATGGTCCATTAAAAGAAATTATGTTAGAACTGCTTTATGTGATCTTGGAGCCGGTGTTAGTGTTATGCCTCTCTCTTTATATCATGGACTTGAATTGAGCAAGTTGACACCTACTGAAATATCTTTGCAAATGGATGATAAATCAACTGCCATACCTGTCGGTATTTGTGAGGATGTGCCTGTTGTGGTTGCAAATGTCACTATCTTAACGGACTTTGTTATTCTTGATATTCCCGAGGACGATAGTATGTCAATTATCCTTGGTAGACCCTTTTTGAATACTGCAGGGGCTGTTATCGATTGCAACAAAGGCAATGTCACTTTTCATGTTAATGGTAATGAGCATACGTTACACTTTCCGAGGAAACAATCTCAAGTTCATAGCATCAATTCTATTGGGAAAGTTCCAACTATCATTATTGGAGGTTTTGAATTTCCTCTCCCTACTGTCAAGAAAAAGTATGATATTCTTATTGTTGGGGATGTTCATATCCCTGTTGAGGTAAGTTAGTGTTATTCGAAATTTCTCCGGTTCCGTGTTATTCGGAATGAGTTTGTTAACAAGACTTGATCAACCTTCTTAGTGGATTCATTTTGATGATCATGAGATGGATGAAACTAGAAGGCACAACCTTCTGTACCCTCTTTTTACTTTCTGTTATTTAAAATAAATAAAGCAAAAATAGTATTATCTGTCTTTTTTCTGAATTATCCGTGCAATAAAAAAATATCCCAAAAATAAAAGTGCTCCAAATGCCCTGCAAATTTAGTATGATTTTTTATGGAATATTTGAGGATTTTAGGCACTGAAATCACTGCAGGAGGGGCAAGCACCAGGCCACGAGAGTGGAGGGCGCGCCCACACCCCCTGGGCGCGCCCCCCTGTCTCGTGGGCCCCTGGTGGCCCCACTCCACTTATGCCAGCACCCACACACTCCATCTTCTTCCAAAAAAAATCCCCATACAGCTCAAGCACGAGTTCTAGCTCATTTTGCTGCGATTTTTGATCTCCTTGCTCAAAGCTCCATTCACAAAACTACTTTGGGAGATTGTTGCTTGGTATGTGACTCCTCCATTGGTCCAATTAGTTTTTGTTCTAGTGCTTTATTCATTGCAAATTTTTACTGCATAGGTGACCCTGTTCTTGAGCTTGCATGTTAAATTTATGAGATCCCAAGTAATTCTAATGCATGATATAGGCTCTAGGCACTTGTAGGAGTAGTTTCTACCAATCTTGTTTAGTTTTATTCACTTTTATTTTGAAGTTACTAAAATTTCAGAAATTTTTCAGAAAAAAAAATGTCTAGGAGAATGTATCAAGGTGGTTCCTCAATAAAGAAAGGACCCGGGCTTGCTATGTGTGAGCAAGACGATGAACTACCGAGGGACACAGAAGTACGAGCTTGTGAGTGGCCATCCGACGATTTTATGTTAGAAGCAGGCTTTAAGGAGGAATTTGACGGGTATGTGCGTAATGCCGATCTGGAGGACTTCTTACAAGATAAGTGTCCTCAGTACTATCAATTGACCGATTCATTTGTGCGAAGGTATAAATACAAATGTACACGTAATTCTCCGAGTGTCCTATTTGATATCTATGATACATCTTATACCATGGACTTAAAGGATTTTACAACTGCTTGCAAACTTCCACGGTGGGGCAATATTAATCATCCCCACAAATCTGAATTTAGAGATTCCCTTGCTAGTATTACTATGGCAGAATCTAGGGATATTGCACAAGCTACCATAGGGAGCATTCACTTTTCTGCTATACATTATTTTGCTCTCTTCATTGGTAGATGCATTAACGGTAAAGATGAAGAATGTCATATGTGTGTGCCTGATCTTTGTGTCCTCAAGAGTGTTGTCTTAGGTTATAAAGATTATAACTTGGGGGCAATAGTTGCACGTAGGTTGCATAATAACTGTAGAGCTAGAGATTTATTTGGAGGAATTTATGCGACCCGTGTGGCAAATTATCTTGGTATAGCCCCACGAGAGGGGGATATGATGTTGCCTCCTGCTTATTTAGATTATGACGCTATGGTCCAACATCATTTTCTTAAGAGGAATGAACAATTCCTCCAGTATCGACTAATCTTTGACAGACATAGCGCTGCCCATGTTACTCTTCCTGCTCCTTTCCTTTTTGATTACCGGGCAAAAGAAAGATATGTTGTTACCAGGGAGGAAGCAGCTGAACACGAGGGGAGAGCGGAGGCGGCTCGCCAACATGCTGCAGCTCAGGAGGCATTTGCTGCTGCATCTCAGTACGACCCCAGTTACAACTACAGATATCAGCCAGGCTACCCTTGGCATTAGACCAACTTAGGCCAAAATCCTAAGCTTGGGGGAGTCCGCATTTCTCACCGACTTTATATTCATGTTCACACACTATTCTAGTCGTCGGTTCTCATACTCTTTCATTGTATTATCCATGCTAGTTTAATTTTCTTTTCTAGTTTTCTTCTTGTGTGTCTGATAAACCTTAAGAAAAACCAAAAAAATTAGTTAGTTTAATTTCCATGCTTGTAGTAGAATTAAAATGAAAACCCAAAAAGATTTCTCCTTCTTCTTCTTACTTGTTGGGAGCTTTCCAGTGTAAATAGTTTTGTTTTCTTTTCTTTCCTTTGCGGGTCGAGAGTAGAAGACCATATTGAAAATGTTTAGTGGCTCTCATATGCATGATTGTTTATTTAACTTAGAGCCCATATTACTTTGTCTTCTCTCTTGAGTTGAATGCTTGCAGATTCCAGCTTAGTCCAATGCACGTGCACCATTATTATTATACACATCGTTCGGTCGTGCAAGTGAAAGGCAATAATGACGATATATGATGGACTGATCGAGATGAGAGAAGCTGGTATGAACTCGACCTCTCTTGTTTTTGTAAATATGATGAGTTCATCGTTCCTGATTCAGCTTATTATGAATTAAACATATTTACAATAATATTTAGAGATTGTAGTTGCTTGTGCCATGCTTGATTGGCTATGAATTATAATGGTTTACCTTACGTGCCAACATGCTATTAGAATGATTATGATGTGCTATGATGGGATGGTATCCTCCTTTGAATAAATTGAGTGACTCGACTTGGCACATGTTCACGCATGTAGTTGAAACAAATCAACATAGCCTTCACGATATTTATGTTCATGGTGGATTATATCCTACTGATGTTTGTACTCGGTGTGAACTAATTTTAATGCATGTTTATGACTGTTGTCGCTCTCTCAGTTGGTCGCTTCCCAGTCTCTTGCTAGCCTTCACCTCTACTAAGCGGGAATACTGTTTGTGCATCCGAACTCCTTAAACCCCAAAGTTATTCCATATGAGTCCACTATACCTTCCTATATGCGGTATTTACCTGCCGTTTCAAGTAAATTTGTATGTGCCAAACTCCAAATCTTCAAATGAAATTCTGTTTTGTATGCTCGAGCAGCTCATGTTTCAACTAGGGTTGTCTATATATTCCATGCTAGGTGGGTTATTCTCAAGAGGAGTGGACTCCGCTCCTCATTCATGAGAAAGGGCCGGTAACCGGGATGCCCAGTCCTATGATCCAAAAAGATCAAAGCAAATCAATATAATTAAACAAAACTCCCCCAGGGTTGTTGTTAGTTGGAGACACTCGTTGTTTCGAGCAAGCCATGGATTGATGCTTGTTCGTGGTGGGGAGTATAAACTTTTACCATTCTGTTTGGGAACTGCCTATAATGCATGTAGTATGGAAGATACAACCATCTCACAGTTGTTGCGTTGATAGTGAAAGTATGCCGCTCAAAATGTTATTCAATCTCTATTTTAGAATCAAGCTCTCGCACCTCTACAAATCCCTGCTTCCCTCTACGAAGGGTCTATCTATTTACTTTTATGTTGAGTCATCACCTTCTTATTAAAAAGCACCCGCTGGAGAGCACACTGTCATTTGCATTCATTACTATTGGTTTATATTGGGTATGACTTGACTGGATGTCTTTTACCATGAATTACAATGTTTAGTCAGTCCTTGATCTTTAAAGGTGCTCTGCATTTATGTTTTGCGGTCTCAGAAAGGCCTAGCGAGATACCATTTTGTTATATCATGTTATGATTGTTTTGAGAAAGTGTTGTCATCCGAGTTTTATTATTATGGCTCGCGAGCTGATTATGCCATTGCTATGAGTAAGTTTCATTGCGTTTTACGATACGAAGCCGCCGCCAAGCCCCAATCTCTCTCGGGAGGGCTGATCTGGAGTCCGTTCGGGGCTTCGAAGAGGGGGGTTCGTCGCCGTCGTCATCATCAACCATCCTCCATCACCAATTTCATGATGTTCACCGCCGTGCGTGAGTAATTTCATCGTAGGCTTGCTGGACGGTGATGGGTTGGATGAGATTGACCATGTAATCAAGTTAGTTTTGTTAGGGTTAGATCCCTAGTATCCCCTATGTTCTGAGATTGATGTTGCTATGACTTTGCTATGCTTAATGCTTGTCACTAAGGCTCGAGTGCCATGATTTCAGATCTGAACCTATTATGTTTTCATGAATATATGTGTGTTCTTGATCCAGTCTTGCAAGTCTATAGTCACGTATTATGTGTTATGATCCGACAAACCTGAAGTGACAATAATCGGTATACTTCTCGGTGATGACCATAGTTTGAGGAGTTCACGTATTCACTATGTGCTAATGCTTTGTTCCGGTTCTCTATTAAAAGGAGTCATTAATATCCCTTAGTTTTCACTAGGACCCCGCTGCCACGGAGGGTAGGACAAAAGATATCATGCAAGTTCTTTTCCATAAGCACATATGACTATATTCGGAATACGCGCCTACATTACATTGATGAATTGGAGCTCCCCGGCTAGCATGCACTAGCGTGTTGCACGCACAAGAGGTTGGCCTGCTCTGGCGTCCGACAAGACGTTGTACGTCGTCTCCATGCACCAGCATGTTAGACGCCTGTTGAAGTCAATGCAACTCTCGATGTATTGATCAGGTACACGGTGCACGTATATATAAGTACAAGGGCAGCCCTCAGCCTCATCTATACAAGGAAACTAGAGGCGGGTCCGGTAGGAGATTATCCTAACAGATACAGGCACATAGTATGTT
>NC_057813.1:750199636-750248583 GCF_018294505.1 Triticum aestivum | reverse complement strand
AGACTGGACGGGAACCCCTCAAATGTAGGCGTCGGTAACCCCTTGGTCATAACATTGGCAAACTGCTGAGCCGTAGGAACGTGAAGAACGCGGATGCGCCCAAGAGCCACCTGCTCTCGCATGAAGTGAATGTAGAGCTCAATATGCTTCGTGCGACGATGATAAACGGGGTTGGCAGAGAGGTAGACTGCAGAGACATTGTCACAGTAGACAATGGTGGCCTTCGGGACGTCAAGGAGCAACTCCTGGAGAAGCTGCCGAAGCCACAAGGACTCGGCGACGGCATTGGCCACAGCACGATACTCAGCCTTAGCACTGGAGCGGGATACCGTGGGTTGTTGTTTAGACGACCACGATATAAGCGAGGGACCCAAGTAGACGCAGTAGCTGGAAGTGGAGCGACGGGTGTCCGGACAGCCAGCCCAATCGGCGTCACTGTAGGCAAGAAGGTCGGTCAATATATATATTGTTCTCGTTTTTTGCTTTATATTATTACTTTCATTTATACTTTAAAATATACTTTTCAAAAACATATTTGCAAAAATGTTGAACAGGTATTTGAAAAATGCTTCATAACTATTAAAAAAATGCTGAAAAGTATTTAAAAATATTAGTTAAGTATTAAAAATGTTGAGTAAGTAGTAAAAAATGTTGAACGATTATTTGTAAAAGGTTGAACAAGTATTTGAAAATGTTGAATGAGTATTTGAAAAAATTTGAATATCAATTTTAAAAATGTTGAACAAGTATTTGAAAAAAAATTGAATAAACGTTCGGACAATGTTGAACGTGTATACAAAAATGTTGATCACTTATTAAAATATTTTTTTGACATACAAAAATATGTAGAGTGAAAAGGAAAACAAAAGAAAAACAAAAAATGTAGAAGAAAACAGAAAAGCAAACAGAAAAACGGAGAAGAAAAAAAATAAAAAATACAAAATGGAGAATACAAAAGAAAAGAAAGAAGTAAAAACGGCTCGACGCGGTTCAAGTAGGCGCGCCCTTTAAAGCAACACGAATTGTAGGGTGGCCAGGTGGCTAGTAGCGTTCTCTTTCTTTTATGGGGACCAGGGTTCGAGCCCTTTTCCTTCTCTTTTTATCCCACAGGGTGCAAAAATGGGCCGGTCCAGTAACGACCAGGACCGCGAAATTATGTAGACGCGATAGTTTCGATGCAATCGCGGAAAGCTGCTGGGCCGAAAAAATCCACATCGAGAGGCTGGCTTTATTTATTATCGCCCCGTTCGTTTCTATTCCGTCTCTATTTAGTACCACATCGCCTGCTAGAGAATTTGTTTTGCAGCTTAAGTAGTGTGTATACGGCACTCTACTTGCCGATGACGCAAAGCTGTTCCAATAAGTCTGTCGAGGCAAAAAGCAGTCACAACGTACTTCTGCCGGGCTAGGCCGTGGGCCTGTCACCTTAAGTTGCTGTCAAGTCGTGCATGAGAGGGGCCAGAAGTGTGAAATGGCGTCAGTCTTTTTTTAAATATGATTTAAAACTGCTTTTATTAATAACACATTTTATTTTATTTTATCTTTTTGAGGTCCAAAACCTACTTATATTTTGGTTTACAAACCATGAGGTATATCTTCCGTACTTCTACCGCCGTAGGCAACATCTCTTCATCTTGTTCAAATATTCAACGGATTATGGTCGAGTTCTAATGGCTTATACTATAGACCTCAAGGGGAGAAATGAAGAGTTCACCAACTAGAGTTTAATACCTTGAGAAATGAGACTGATGGTCGTGAATAACCTACGCTCCACTCTCTCGACCGGCGGCATGAGAACAACCGCTATTGGCATGGTGGTTCCCAATGGGAGACCGAGGTATGTGAAGGGTATCTCTCCAACCGAATGACAAAAAGGTAAACTCTCCCCTCCAAGCTTCATCGGTAAGCTTGTGAATTCTCCACCCCTCTTCTTGCCGCTCCGGCGGCCAATGGTGGAGAGGGGAATCTCGGTGCCTTCGCTCCGGCTAGTAGTTCAGTTTGGGGTTTTATTCGCCGCGGGTGCGGTGCTCGGGCTGATGGTGACGCCTGTTGTTCGAGTTTGTCTTCCAGGCTCCAATCCTTCTCAATTTTGTTCATCTTGACATAGTAGACGGAGCTCTGGCGTAGATTCGTGTCGTTTCCTTGGGCCAGCAAAATTAGGGTATCTCTACTTGCCGATGACGCAAAGCTGTTCCAATAAGTCTGTCGAGGCAAAAAGCAGTCACAACGTACTTCTGCCGGGCTAGGCCGTGGGCCTGTCACCTTAAGTTGCTGTCAAGTCGTGCATGAGAGGGGCCAGAAGTGTGAAATGGCGTCAGTCTTTTTTTAAATATGATTTAAAACTGCTTTTATTAATAACACATTTTATTTTATTTTATCTTTTTGAGGTCCAAAACCTACTTATATTTTGGTTTACAAACCATGAGGTATATCTTCCGTACTTCTACCGCCGTAGGCAACATCTCTTCATCTTGTTCAAATATTCAACGGATTATGGTCGAATTCTAATGGCTTATACTATAGACCTCAAGGGGAGAAATGAAGAGTTCACCAACTAGAGTTTAATACCTTGAGAAATGAGACTGATGGTCGTGAATAACCTACGCTCCACTCTCTCGACCGGCGGCATGAGAACAACCGCTATTGGCATGGTGGTTCCCAATGGGAGACCGAGGTATGTGAAGGGTATCTCTCCAACCAAATGACAAAAAGGTAAACTCTCCCCTCCAAGCTTCATCGGTAAGCTTGTGAATTCTCCACCCCTCTTCTTGCCGCTCCGGCGGCCAATGGTGGAGAGGGGAATCTCGGTGCCTTCGCTCCGGCTAGTAGTTCAGTTTGGGGTTTTATTCGCCGCGGGTGCGGTGCTCGGGCTGATGGTGACGCCTGTTGTTCGAGTTTGTCTTCCAGGCTCCAATCCTTCTCAATTTTGTTCATCTTGACATAGTAGACGGAGCTCTGGCGTAGATTCGTGTCGTTTCCTTGGGCCAGCAAAATTAGGGTATCTCGTCATGTATGCGCGACGACGAGATTTGGTGTCAGTTGCTTCAGATCTATTCAAGGGTTCAATGCGACGACTACGGCTCCATGACATTGGTCCTTAGGGGCACGTGCACAAAGACTTTCCGACTGTCATTGACAAGATCAAGCCGTCTCTGATAGGAGAGCGGCGACAGCAGCGTATCGGCGGCTCGTTCTGTCAACGGTACCAGTCGTTCAGTGGTCTACAGACTTCAATGTATTTTTTATTATGTTTGAGGTGCTTTATACTTCTAATAAACTTTTATAATATATCCAGATCTGTTTGCAAAAGTAAAGTTGTTTTGGGGGTGTGGGTTGGGCGGTCTTGCGTGCTAAAGACACGGCAACCGACACAAGCGGCATCAGTTGGGCACTAACTGAGAATGTCTACCTAGTCAAAATGTGGTCTAGCTCTAACATTACTTGTGGTAGCACCAAATTAGTTCTTTCCTTAATTGAGCGCTATGTGTTTTCCTTTTGTTTTAATAATTTCTGAATATTTTCCCAGAAAATTATGAACATTTTAAAATTCATAAACATTTTTTTAGAGTCATGAACATATTTGCGTTGTTTTTTTAAAAGTCTTGAGCATCTTTTCCAATTTTAGAGTACATTTTAGTTTCGAAACTCTAATATGTTTTCCTAAAATTCTTGTATATTTTCAGTTCATGAATATTTTTAGAATAAATTTGCTCAAAATGAAAAATAATGAAAACAAACAAAATCGGACAAGGGCTCGCCAACTTACGCCCCACGTGGTTGTTTCCTCGGCTATTTAGCGCTTTGTTTTTTATATTTTTTAAATTGTCAAAATTTCCACAAAAATAGAGGATTTTCTTAAATTTTGCAAAAAAATTGTAGATTACTGAAGAACAGAAACAAATCCATGAACCTATTTTAAAACTATTTTTCAAAAAATTCTAAAATATTATCAACTAATAGACATTTTATAATTCATAAAAATTGATATTTTATTTTGTATAAAATTAATGATTTTTTATTTCATGAAGTTTTTCAAAATTTGATGAGTTTTCGAATTGGATAACAATAAGTAGATTCATGTGCATTGTTTTTTTAATTGCAACTTCTAAAAATGTGGCCCAAGTTGTTTGAACATATGATTTATTTAACAGCGCGAAACACTTTTCTTAATAATTTTTCAATTGTACTTTTTGGAGAACCTTTCCTTTTGACCGTGCAAAAGTTTGCCATTGCCAAAACTTGATTGCATGGAAAGCAAACTTAATAGATAAGCAGGTTTTGTAAAAAAAATACATGAAACTTCTGAAAAATCGTGCCATTTTGAACATTATCTGATTCAGTTTTCTGCTATATATATAGTTTCCATAAATACTTTTTCCCTGCTCAATATGATCATGCATTTATGTTATCCCTTGCTACCTCCGTTTGAGCTTATTAATCACCATCGCATTTGGGGTCAAAGTTTGATTATATATTTGACTAGCACAATGTTAATGCATGTCAACAAAAATTATATTGTTGAATTCGTATTTGAATGTACTTTCCTATTATTTTTGCTAGGTATAATTTAGTTATTAATTAAAATTGTGTTTAAAATAGGACCAAAAAGACGAGGGGGCTAATAAATCAAGGTAATACTCACTACTTTCGTTATATGCCATCCAAAGCATGTCATTAGATTCATATGCGGATGTAGTTTCTAAAAAAATAATTTGCCCCACATATTAGCTAGCTAAAGCGTCGACCTAAAACTATGAATACTCTATACACCTAGACCGGAAAAAGGTCGAACATAGGCTAATGGAGTACTAAACAAGAATTCAGTGTCATGCATGCACTATATGCTCACATTGTACAAGCATGTGATGACCCACAAGTATAGGACGCGTATGATTTGTTCTACCACCAAGTCAATCTTGGTCCATGTTGTCGGAGCTTTCTTATTGAGTTTATTTTGTTGCTATTAGTATTTTTCATTTATGCATAGGCCGGGTGTAATGCTTTAAACCATTCTAAGTAATAAAGCCACCCTTCATCGAAAAAATAGTATTTTCATTTGAACTGGAAGTTTACGAAGAAGGGGCTTTGTTGAAATGCATGAGTTTGTTTTCCTATTTTCTTTGGAAGAATGAGATGACCAAGAACATGATCAAGTTTGTAGCTGCTCATCGCCTCATCCTTAAAAAAAGGTTGTAGCTGCTCACGTAATATTCACACATGGTTGGTGGCATGGCAGTGGCCGGCGGAAGGAAGCTTCTGTTTGACATAGAAATTTCATTTTTCTAGATACTACAAGAAATCAGTGGAGCAATTGGTAGGATTTTGGCGGATCCTGCACGTGTGTTACAGGTGTTTCTCTCTACTTTGTGCTCCTGATTTGTTTTCCTTACAATATGGCGGATTAATGTATATTCTTTTGAAGTCATAGTACATTCATGGTCTGTATATATGTTTGTATGCTGCAAACCTAAGTCCGGCAGGCAGCGGCTGATTTCTTCATTTGCTATCTTTATATTCTTCAAAGCAATTAAATTTCTTATCTTGCACCTGAGATGAACCTACAATCTAGAGCACAAGAAAACTATAGATCATTTTTTCTATTGCTTCTGCGAACTTAAGTTATGGCTTTTAGAAGTATTTAAACATCATGTCTTTTATATGGTTGTCTACCTTTCCAAAAGAATTGAGTATCAATTGAGCTATCAAACATAATATAGGACACAAAAATAGAAGTGTATGAGCATGTAGTGTATAATTGGGGAGATTACGGGAATGTATTGACAAGTGACAAGCATATTTCCTTGCGTCCTTGATGCTGCTTCCTTAGCTCACACAGTAGTTCTCTTAATACGTATCATACTCAATTCGATCGTGGCCATCATGGTGTTTTCGAGGGAGAGCGGGGCATCTGCCATCGCGCAGCTGAAGAAGTCGATGCTCGGGGCGAGGTTGGCCACCGTGGCCGGCATGAAAGATGATGGACTTAAAGGCCAGTGACAGGTTCGCCACCATCGCACCGTCTCTCAACTTGGCGGAGACGCGAAAGGAGAGCCGTGGTGCCATGAAGACATCGACGCATGCTGCCGTGACCATGACCAGGCCATTGTGCTGGTAATAAAGGTACTTTTTTGCAGGGTGCTGGTAATAAATATACTAATTGTATACAAATCCCGTAGCCCTGAAAACATTAGATAAATATCCAACTTATTGTTGAAAAATCTTGATTCAAGATAAATGAAACCTTTCCTATATACTATGAGCTTGGGAAACATTAGATAAATATCCAACTTATTATTGAAAAATCTTGATACAAGATAAATGAAACGTTTCCTATATACAATGAGCTTATTACTGAAGGTTGCATCTATCGTGCTATTATTGCTGAAATAACAGGCTTATGTGAATTTGTCAATCTTTACCTTGTAATAGTGATTGTCAGTCTTTGAGTACCTTGTAATAGTGACTGTCAATTTTTGTGTACCTTGTAATAGTGACATGTGGATGCGTGAAGTTGAGTGATACTCCCTCCGTAAAAAATATAAGAGCGTTTAGAGTGGAAAGTCAATTTGGCTCCCGGGGCCAAAAAAATTTAGAAAAAAATCTAGGCAAAATTTGTTTATATACTTAGTCACATCCAAGTGCCACCTACAAATTTGAAGGCAAAAAGCTTAAACAGTTTGGCTTGTGACAAATAAACAAATTGAACACCAAAATGTCAGCCCAAATTTGTTTTTTTTTGGTCGATGAAACACCGCCGCTCCGCTTCGCATGAAATTGTCATGCATGCTTGCGACACTAACACAAACATCTACAAAAAATTTCAGAATTTTTTGAAAACATTTAATATAATCTTTTGCGTTACTGTTCGCTACTTTATTGATCGATAGACTCTTATATTTCTAATTTACAGAGGGAGTACTAATGCTATTTAAAAATGGATGATATATATCCAGTTATCAGTTCTTGGGTGGCGATCGATTTGGCTGGTTAAGGAGATACGAAGATTAACCGGAAGGAAAAAAAGTGAAGATAATTTATATTCATCATTGCATGATGAAAACTGGATGTAACCATGTTTAACTCATATTTATAAATTAGAAGCATAACTTGATCAACGTGTCCATATTTTTATTATTCTATGGCAACGTATGGGTATTCGGCTTTTACCGTAGCAACGCACGGGCATTCTATTAGTGTGTGTGTCTCGCAAGTTCGATGCCAAATAGTAGTGTCGGCACGTGCATGGCGGGCCGTTTCGGGACGACCATGAGCCGGGGTCATGGGGTGCGCCTGCTTTGGCTACACGCTCAACTCGGTCACCAGCAACCTGCGCGTTGGTGACGACCATGATGTGGCATGCGCACGCAGCGTCTCGGCAAGGCACACAACTATCAACCGCTCGTTGGCTAAATTGGCGTTCGAGCTTAGCAAGCGCCTATCATCCCCCCTTCCGCCGTGCCCTTGTACATTGTTGCCTTCCCAGCCAACTTGTTTCCAGTGCCACTCCGGATCGTGCCCCTTCTTGAACAACGCAATGAGCGGCAACCAGGAATGCGGGCAGGCACATGAAGCTGGTGTCTTGGGCCATGGTGCGAACTTATCCCATCACGCTGGCCTCGTCGAATGATGTCACGACCCAGTTGAGCAGCCATGCATGCGACCCAGCCTTGCCCAAGATCTCCCCGGCGGGCATGCACTAGCCTGTTGCACGCACAATACATTGGCATGCTTTGGCGTCCGACAAGACGTTGTACGTCGTCTCCATGCACCAGCATGTTAGCCGCCTGTTGAAGGCAATGCAACTCTCGATGTATTGATCGGGTGCACGGTGCACGTATATATAAATACAAGGGCAGCCCTCAGCCTCATCTATACAAGGAAACTAGAGGCGGGGCCGGTAGGAGATTATCCTAATAGATACATGCACATAGTATGTTCAACCCCCTCCCCCTCCGCAGTCAATACATCACCAGTGATGCATAGACTGGACCGGAACCCCTCAAATGTAGGCATCGGTAACCCCTTGGTCATAACATCGGCAAACTGCTGAGCCGTAGGAACGTGAAGAACACGGATGCGCCCAAGAGCCACCTGCTCTCACATGAAGTGAATGTAGGGCTCAATATGCTTCGTGCGACGATGATGAACGGGGTTGGCAGAGAGGTAGACTGCAGAGACATTGTCACTGTAGACAATGGTGGCCTTCGAGACGTCAAGGAGCAACTCCTGGAGAAGCTGCCGAAGCCACGAGCACTCGGCGACGACATTGGCCACAACACGATACTCAGCCTCAACACTGGAGCGGGATACCGTGGGTTGTCGATTAGACGACCACGATATAAGCGAGGGACCCAAGTAGACGCAGTAGCCGGAAGTGCAGCGACGGGTGTTGATACGTCTCCAACGTATCTACTTTTCCAAACTCTTTTGCCCTTGTTTTGGACTCTAACTTGTATGATTTCAATGAAACTAACCCGGACTGACGCCGTTTTCAGCAGAACTGCCATGATGTTGTTTTATGTGTAGAAAACAAAAGTTCTCAGAATGTCCTGAAAATCCAGAGAGGCAAGTTTTGGAAAATATAAAAAATACTGGCGAAAGAATCAAGACCAGGGGGCCCACACCCTGTCCATGACGGTGGGGGGCGCGCCCCCTGTATCGTGGGCCCCCCTGAGGCTTCGCCGACCTCAGCTCCAACTCCACATATTCCGTCTCACGGAGAAAAAACCCAGAAAGGAAGTTTCATCGCGTTTTACGATATGGAACCGCCGCCAAGTCCTAATCTCTCTCGGGGGGGGGCTGATTTGGAGTCCGTTCGGGGCTCCGGAGAGGGGGATTCGTCGCAGTCGTCATCATCAACCATCCTCCATCACCAATTTCATGATGCTCACCATCGTGCGTGAGTAATTCCATCGTAGTCTTGCTGGACGGTGATTGGTTGGATGAGATTTACCATGTAATCAAGTTAGTTTTGTTAGGGTTTGATCCCTAGTATCCACTATGTTCTGAGATTGATGTTGCTATGACTTTGCTATGCTTAATGCTTGTCAGTAGGGACCGAGTGCCATGATTTCAGATCTGAACCTATTATGTTTTCATGAATATATGTGTGTTCTTGATCCTATCTTGCAAGTCTATAGTCACCTATTATGTGTTATGATCCGACAACCCCGAAGTGACAATAGTCGGGATACTTCTCGGTGATGACCATAGTTTGAGGAGTTCATGTATTCACTATGTGCTAATGCTTTGATACGGTTCTCTATTAAAAGGAGGCCTTAATATCCCTTAGTTTCCACTAGGACCCCACTGCCATGGGAGGGTAGGACAAAAGATGTCATGCAAGTTCTTTTCCATAAGCACGTATGACTATATTCGGAATTCATGCCTACAATACATTGATGAATTGGAGCTAGTTCTGTGTCACCCTATGTTATAGCTATTACATGTGGAATCGCATCCAACATAATTATCCATCAATGATCCAATGCCTACGAGCTTTTCACATATTGTGCTTCGCTTATTTACTTTTCCGTTGCTACTATTACAATTCCTACAAAACTATTATCTTTACTTTTGCCACTGTTACCTTTATTATCATACTACTCTGGTACTAAATACTTTGCTGCAGTTACTAAGTTATCCAGGTGTGGTTGATTTGACAACTCAACTGCTAATACTCAATAATATTCTTTGGCTCCCCTTGTGTCGAATCAATAAATTTGGGTTGAATACTTTACCCTCGAAAGCTGTTGCGATCCCCTACACTTGTGGGTTATCAAGACTAATTTCTGGCGCTGTTGCCGGGGAGCATAGCTCTATTCTTTGAGTCACTTGGGATTTATATCTGTTGATCACTATGAAGAACTTGAAAGACGCAAAAACCAAGATTTTGCCGTCAACTACGAGGGGAGGTAAGGAACTTCCATCTAGCTCTGCACTAGATTGTCCTTATGTTATTAGTAAGCTTGCGACACCTAAACCTCTGCTATGAATTCTGATATGTCGCATGTTATTGGTGATGCCACTTCTGCTATGCATGATACTTATGATGAAACTACTTCTGTGCGTGATACTACTTTGCCATTAGGTGAATTTCTTGATGAACAACTTGCTAGGGTTAGAGAGAATGAAATTATTGAAGATGCTATTATTGATGATAGTGATGATGAAAGTTCTCCCCCTGATTATGAATTACCTATTGTTCCTGAGGGTTATGTTATGGAAGAGGAAGCTGCTGGAGCTATCTTTGCTTGTAAAGATAGATATGATCTTAAAAAGTTATTAGCTAAATGGAAGCAGCAGTCTCTTAATGCTAGAATGAAACCTGACCCTGCTTTTGCTACTTCACCTATCTGTGTTACTGATAAGGATTATGAATTCTCTATTGATCCTGAAATAATTACATTGGTTGAATCTGATCCTTTTTATGGCCTTGAATCTGAAACTGTTGTGGCACATCTTACCAAGTTAAATGATATAGCCACCCCGTTTACTAATGATGAGAAGTCTCGCTATTATTATATCCTTAAGATATTTCCGTTCTCATTAAAGGGTGATGCTAAGACTTGGTTTAATTCTCTTGATCTTGGTTGTGTGCGTAGTCCCCAGGATATGATTTATTACTTTTCTGCTAAATATTTCCCTGCTCATAAGAAACAAGCTGCCTTGCGGGAAATATATAATTTTGTGCAAATCAAAGAAGAGAGTCTCCCACAAGCTTGGGGGAGGCTTATCCGATTACTTAATGCTTTGCCTGATCATCCTCTTAAGTAAAATGAAATACTTGATATCTTTTATGATGGACTAACCGATGCTTCCAAGGACTACTTGGATAGTTGTGCTAGTTGTGTTTTCAGGGAAAGAACAGTCGACGAAGATGAATTACTATTGAATAATATGTTGACTAATGAAAATAATTGGACTCTTCCTGAGCCAATTCCCGAGGCAATTCCTGAACCAATTGAGCCAACTCCTGAGCCTATTCCTAAACCCACTCCGAAGAAGAGAGGTGTTCTATTTCTCAGTCCTGAAGATATGCAAGAGGCAAAGAAATCAATGAAAGAAAAAGGTATATAAAAGCTGAAGATGCTAAGAATTTACCACCTATTGAAGAAATACATGGTCTTAATATACCACCTGTCGAAGAACCACATTGTCTTGATAACTCGACACAGGTAGTAAAGGTAAATTCTCTCTGTAGATATGATGAAGTTTAAATTCCCTCTACTAAATTTCATAGCCCATGCTTAGATGAATTTTATGACTTTATGGCTAGACAAGAAAGTTTTAATGCTTATGTTGGTAGAGAATTAAAGAATAATGCTTTCGAGATAGGACGTGTGAGTGATTATATGGCTAGAGTTAAAGGTGAACTTAAACTCATTAGCAAATATGCTTCTATGGTTGCTACTCAAGCTGAGCAAGTACTTAAAGCTCAAAATGATTTGCTCGATGAATTAAATAATAAACATGACTTTGCTGTTAGAATGGCTACTAGAACTGGTAGAATGACTCAGGAACCTTTGTATCCTGAAGGCCACCTTAAGAGGATCGAGCAAGATTCTTAGAGAAATAATTTAGAGGCACCTAGCTCTTCTAAAAAGAAGAAAAAGAAAAACCATATGACTTTGCATGCTTCTAGTGAACCTATTGTAGACACACCTGTGAATCCCAATGATATTTCTATTTCTGATGCTGAAACACAATCAGGTGATGAACATGAACCTAGTGATAATGTTAATGATAATGTTCATGTTGATGCTCAACCTAGCAAAAATAATGAAGTAGAAGTTGAACCTGCTGTTGATCTTGATAACCCACAATGAAAGAATCAACGTTATGATAAGAGAGATTTCGTTGCTAGGAAGCACGGTAGGGAAAGAGAACCATGGGTTCAGAAACCCATGCCCTTTCCTCCTAAACCATCCAAGACAAAGTATGATGAGGATTTTGAGCGCTTTGCTGAAATGATTAGACCTATCTTCTTACGTATGCGCTTAACTGATATGCTTAAAGTAAACCCTTATGCTAAATATATGAAGGATATCATTACAAACAAAAGAAAGATACCGGAAGCTGAAATTTCCACCATGCTAGCTAATTACACTTTTAAGGGTGGAATACCAAAGAAACTTGGAGGTACGGGGGGGTACCAACTATACGATGGTCCATTAAAAGAAATTATGGAACTGCTTTATGTGATCTTGGAGCCGGTGTTAGTGTTACGCCTCTCTCTTTACATCGTAGACTTGAATTGAGCAAGTTGACACCTACTGAAATATCTTTGCAAATGGATGATAAATCAACTGCCATACCTGTCGGTATTTGTGAGGATGTGCCTATTGTGGTTGCAAATGTCACTATCTTAACAGACTTTGTTATTCTTGATATTCCCGAGGACAATAGTATGTCGCTTATCCTTGGTAGACCATTTTTGAATACTGTAGGGGCTGTTATTTATTGCAACAAAGGCAATGTCATGTTTCATGTTAATGGTAATGAGAGTACGGTACACTTTCCGAGGAAACAATCTCAAATTCATAGCATCAATTCTATTGGAAAAGTTCCAACTATCATTATTGGAGGTTTTGAATTTCCTCTCCCTACTGTCAAGAAAAAGTATGATATTCTTATTGTTGGGGATGTTCATATCCCCGTTGAGGTAACTTAGTGTTATTCGAAATTTCTCCGGTTTCGTGTTATTCGGAATGAGTTTGTTAACAAGACTTGATAAACCTTGTTAGTGGATTCATTTTGATGATCATGAGATGGATGAAACTAGAAGACACAACCTTCTGTACCCTCTTTTTTACTTTCTGTTATTTAAAATAAATAAAGAAAAAATAGTATTATCTGTCTGTTTTCTGAATTATCCGTGCAATAAAAAAAATATACCGAAAATATACCCAGGCTTGCTATGCGTGAGCAAGACGATGAACTACCGAGGGACACAGAAGTACGAGCTTGTGAGTGGCCATCCGACGATTTTATGGTCGAAGCAGGCTTTAAGGAGGAATTTGACGCGTATGTGCGTAATACCGATCTGGAGGACTTCTTACAAGATAAGTGTCCTCAGTACTATCAATTGACTGATTCATTTGTGCGAAGGTTTAAATACAAATGTACACGTAATTCTCCGAGTGTCCTATTTGATATCTATGATACATCTTATAACATGGAAGGATTTTACAACTGCTTGCAAACTTCCACAGTGGGGCAATATTAATCATCCCCACAAATCTGAATTTAGAGATTTCCTTGCTAGTATTACTGTGGCAGAATCTAGGGATATTGCACAAGCTACCATAGGGAGCATTCATTTTCCTGCTACACATTATTTTGCTCTTTTCATTGGTAGATGCATTAAGGTAAAGATGAAGCATGTCATATGTGTGTGCCTGATCTTTGTGTCCTCAAGAGTGCTGTGTTAGGTTATAAAGATTATAACTTGGGGGCAATAGTTGCACATAGTTGCATAATAACGGTAGAGCTGGAGATTTATTTGGATGAATTTATGTGACCCGTGTGGCAAATTATCTTGGTATAGCCTCACGAGAGGGGGATATGATATTGCCTCCTACTTATTTAGATTATGATGCTATGGTCCAACATCATTTTCTTAAGAGGAATGAACAATTCCTCCAGTATCGACTAATCTTTGACAGACGTAGCGTTGTCCATGTTACTCTTCCTGCTCCTTTCCTTTTTGATTAACAGGCAAAAGGAAGATATGTTGTTACCAGGGAGGAAGCAGCTGAACACGAGGGAAGAGCGGAGGCGGCTCGCCAACATGCCGGAGCTCAGGAGGCATTTGCTGCTGCATCTCAGTATGACCCCAGTTACAACTACGGATATCAGCCAGGCTATCCTTGGCATTAGACCAACTTAGGCCAAAAGCCTAAGCTTGGGGGAGTACACATTTCTCACCGACTTTACGTTCATGTTCACATACTATTCTAGTCGTCGGTGCTCATACTCTTTCATTGTATTATCCATGCTAGTTTATTTTTCTTTTTCTAGTTTTCTTCTTGTGTGTCTGATAAACCTTAAGAAAAACCAAAAAAATTAGTTAGTTTAATTTCCATGCTTTTAGTAGAATTAAAATGAAAACCCAAAAAGATTTCTCCTTCTTCTTCTTACTTGTTGGGAGATTTCCCGTGTAAATAGTTTTGTTTTCTTTTCTTTCCTTCGGGGGTCGAGAGTAGAAGACCATATTGAAAATGTTTAGTGGCTCTCATATGCATGGTTTTTTATTTAACTTAGAGCCCATATTACTTTGTCTTCTCTCTTAAGTTGAATGCTTGCAGATTCCAGCTTAGTCCAATGCACGTGCACTACTATTATTATACACATCGTTCGGTCGTGCAAGTGAAAGGCAATAACGACGATATATGATGGACTGATCGAGATGAGAGAAGCTGGTATGAACTCGACCTCTCTTGTTTTTGTAAATATGATGAGTTTATCGTTCCTGATTCAGCTTATTATGAATTAAACATATTTGCAATGACATTTAGAGATTGTAGTTGCTTGTGCCGTTCTTGATTAGCTATGAGTTATAATGGTTTACCTTACGTGCCAACATGCTATTAGAATGGTTATGATGTGGTATGATGGGATGGTATCCTCCTTTGAATAAATTGAGTGACTCGACTTGGCACATGTTCACGCATGTAGTTGAAACAAATCAAAATAGCCTTCACGATATTTATGTTCATGGTGGATTATATCCTACTGATGTTTGCACTCGGTGTGAATTAATTTTAATGCATGTTTATGACTGTTGTCGCTCTCTCAGTTGGTCGATTCCCAGTCTCTTGCTAGCCTTCACCTGTACTAAGCGGGAATACTGCTTGTGCATCCAAACTCCTTAAACCCCAAAGTTATTCCATATGAGTCCACTATACCTTCCTATATGCGGTATTTACCTGTCGTTCCAAGTAAATTTGTATGTGCCAAACTCCAAATCTTCAAATGAAATTCTGTTTTGTGTGCTCGAGCAGCTCATGTTTCAACTAGGGCTGCCTATATCTTCGATGCTAGGTGGGTTATTCTCAAGAGGAGTGGACTCCGCTCCTCATTCACGAGAAAAGGGCCGGTAACCGGGATGCCCAGTCCCATGATCCAAAAAGATCAAAGCAAATCAATATAATTAAACAAAGCTCCCCCAGGGTTGTTGTTAGTTGGAGGCACTCGTTGTTTCGAGCAAGCCATGGATTGATGCTTGTTGGTGGTGAGGAGTATAAACTTTTACCATTCTGTTTGGGAACTGCCTATAATGCATGTAGTATGGAAGATACAACCATCTCATAGTTGTTGAGTTGACAGTGAAAGTATGCCGCTCAAAATGTTATTTAATCTCTATTTTAGAATCGAGATCTGGCACCTCTACAAATCCCTGCTTCCCTCTGCGAAGGGCCTATCTATTTACTTTTATGTTGAGTCATCACCTTCTTATTAAAAAGCACCCGCTGGAGAGCATACTGTCATTTGCATTCATTACTATTGGTTTATATTGGGTATGACTTGACTGGATGTCTTTTACCATGAATTACAATGTTTATTCAGTCCTTGATTTTTAAAGGTGCTCTGCATTTATGTTTTGTGGTCTCAGAAAGGGCTAGCGAGATACCATTTTGTTAGATCATGTTATGGTTGTTCTGAGAAAGTGTTGTCATCCGAGTTTTATTATTATGGCTCGCTAGCTGATTATGCCATTGCTATGAGTAATTGTGAGACCTAAGTGTTATTGTGAGTATGGTTAGTTCATAATATTTGCTGAAACCTGAATGCTGGCTTTACATATTTACAACAACAAGAGCAAATAGAGTTTGTAAAAGTTTTTCTTTATCACTTTCAGTTTATCAACTGAATTGCTTGAGGACAAGCAAAGGTTTAAGCTTGGGGGAGTTGATACGTCTCCAACGTATCTACTTTTCCAAACACTTTTGCCCTTGTTTTGGACTCTAACTTGTATGATTTGAATGAAACTAACCCGGACTGACGTTGTTTTCAGCAGAACTGTCATGATGTTGTTTTATGTGTAGAAAACAAAAGTTCTCGGAATGTCTTGAAATTCAATGGAGGCAAGTTTTGGAAAATATAAAAAATACTGGCCAAAGAATCAAGACCAGGGGCCCCACACCCTGTCCACAAGGGTGGGGGCGCGCCCCCCCTGTCTCATGGGCCCCCTGAGGCTCCGCCAACCTCAGCTCCAACTCCATATATTCCGTCTCGCGGAGAAAAAACCCAGAGAGGAAGTTTCATCGTGTTTTACGATACGGAGACGCCGCCAAGCCCTAATCTCTCTCGGGAGGGCTGATCCGAAGTCCGTTCGGGGCTCCGGAGAGGGGGATTCGTCGCCGTCATCATCATCAACCATCCTTCATCACCAATTTCATGATGCTCACCGCCGTGCGTGAGTAATTCCATCGTAGGCTTGCTGGACGGTGATGGGTTGGATGAGATTGACCATGTAATCAAGTTAGTTTTGTTAGGGTTTGATCCCTAGTATCCACTATGTTCTGAGATTGATGTTGCTATGACTTTGCTATGCTTAATGCTTGTCACTAGGGCCCGAGTGCCATTATTTCAGATCTGAACCTATTATGTTTTCAAGAATATATGTGTGTTCTTGATCCAATCTTGCAAGTCTATAGTCACCTATTATGTGTTATGATCCGACAAACCCGAAGTGACAATAATCGGTATACTTCTCGGTGATGACCATAGTTTGAGGAGTTCATGTATTCGCTATGTGCTAATGCTTTGTTACGGTTCTCTATTAAAAGGAGGCCTTAATATTCCTTAGTTTCCAGTAGGACCCCGCTGCCACGGGAGGGTAGGATAAAAGATGTCATGCAAGTTCTTTTCCATAAGCACATATGAATATATTCGGAATACGTGCCTACATTACATTGATGAATTGGAGCTCCCTGGCTGGCATGCACTAGCGTGTTGCACGCACAAGACGTTGGCCTACTCTGGCGTCTGACAAGACGTTGTACGTCGTCTCCATGCACCAGCATGTTAGACGCCTGTTGAAGGCAATGCAACTCTCGATGTATTGATCGGGTGCACGATGCACGTATATATAAGTATAAGGGCAGCACTCAGCTTCATCTATATAAGGAAACTAGAGGCGGGGCCGGTAGGAGATTATCCTAACAGATACATGCACATAGTATGTTCACCCCCCCCCCCACTCCGCAGTCAATACATCACCAGTGACGCATAGACTAGACCGGAACCCCTCAAATGTAGGCGTTGGTAACCCCTTGGTCATAACATTGGCAAACTGCTGAGCCGTAGGAACGTGAAGAACGCGGATGCGCCCAAGAGCCACCTGCTCTCGCACGAAGTGAATGTAGAGCTCAATATGCTTCGTGCGACGATGATGAACGGGGTTGGCAGAGAGGTAGACTGCAGAGACATTGTCACAGTAGACAATGGTGGCCTTCGGGACGTCAAGGAGCAACTCCTGGAGAAGCAGCCGAAGCCACAAGCACTCGGCGACGGCATTGGCCACAGCACGATACTCAACCTTAGCACTGGAGCGGGATACCGTGGGTTGTCGTTTAGACGACCACGATATAAGCGAGGGACCCAAGTAGATGCAGTAGCCGGAAGTGAAGCGACGGGTGTCCGGGCAGCCGGCCCAATCGGCGTCACTGTAGGCCAGAAGGTCGGTCAATATATATACTGTTCTCGTTTACTGTTCTCGTTTTTTGCTTTATATTTGTACTTTCCTTTATACTTTAAAATATACTTTTCAAAAAGGTATTTGCAAAAATGTTGAACAGGTATTTTAAAAATGTTTCATAACTATTAAAAAAATGCTGAAAAGTATTTAAAAATATTAGTTAAGTATTAAAAATGTTGAGTAAGTAGTAAAAAATGTTGACCGATTATTTGTAAAATGTTGAACAAGTTTTTAAAAAAATTTGAACATCTATTTTAAAAATGTTGAACAAGTATTTGAAAAAAAATGGAATAAACGTTCGGACAATGTTGAACGTGTATACAAAAATGTTGATCACTTATTAAAATATTTTTGTGACATATAAAAATATGTAGAGTGAAAAGGAAAACAAAAGAAAAACAAAAAATGTAGAACAAAACAGAAAAGCAAACAGAAAAACGGAGAAGAAAAAAATAAAAAATAAAAAATAAAAAATGGAGAATACAAAAGAAAAGAAAGAAGAAAAAACGGCTCGACGCGGTTCAAGTAGGCGCGCCCTCTAAAGCAACACGAATTGTAGGGTGGCCAGGTGGCTAGTAGCGTACTCTTTCTTTTATGGGGACCAGGGTTCGAGCCCTTTTCCTTCTCTTTTTATTCCACAGGGTGCAAAAATGGGGCATTCCCTATTTGGCGCTGCAGGCGCCCGTTACAGTGCAATTTGCAAAACGGGCGCCTGCAGCAGTCCAAGATGGGCCGGCCCATTCCATCTTTCTCCTTCTTGTGTTTCGAAAACACCAAAAAGAGTGCTTGTACGGGGATTCGAACTCGCAACCTGATCGCTGGAAGCGCTCGGTTGTAGCCACCAGGCCATCGACTAACAGGTGCCTGGTTAGTTCATTTTCACCTTTTTATTCATTCCTCACTTCGGCTTATTCCTATTTTTTGTTTTTTTATTGCACGCTTTTTTAAATCAGTGAACTTTTTCTTTAAATTCGTGAACGTTTTTGGAAATCAATGAACTTTTCTTGTATCGATGAACTTTTTTTGAAATCCGACAAACTTTTTTCGAAATTTGACGAGCTTTTTTCAAATTTAGTGAACTTTTTTCAATTACCGTGAACTTTTTTGAAACTCGATGAACTTTTTTAATATTTTATGAAGTTTCTTTTAAATTCAATGAAATTTTTTGTAAAATTGCATGAACTTTTTTCAAATTTGATGAACTTTTGTTCAAAAATCGATGAACTTTTTTTTGGAATCCATGAACTTTTTTTCGAAACCCCTGAATATTTTTAATTTTGATGAACTTTTGTGAATATCTTTTTCAAATAATTAACTCTGGGTCTATAATATATCTGTAGAGGTCGGCTTAAATATTACTCGTTTCTGGTAGTTGACAACTTAGCATCTCGATCTGGTGGTTTGGGCGTTACATTGCTATACGTAAGGTGATGGGTTCGAATCCCAGTTTTTGCATGTTATACCAGTACGTTTTTTACTATTTTTTCTCCTCGACAGGGCCGGCCCGCTAGCTCCTGCTGCAAGCGCTGTTAGCGCTAACCGGCGCTCGCAGCGCCGACTAGGACCGCGAAATTATGTAGACGCGATAGTTTCGATGGAATCGCGGAAAGCTGCTGGGCCGAAAATATCCACCCGAGAGGCTGGCTTTATTTATTATCGCCCCGTTCGTTTCTATTCCGTCTCTATTTAGTACCACATCTCCTGCTAGAGAATTTGTTTTGCAGCTTAAGTAGTGTGTATACGGCACTCTACTTGCCGATGACGCAAAGCTGTTCCAATAAGTCTGTCGAGGCAAAAAGCAGTCACAACATACTTCTGGCCGGGCTAGGCCGTGGGCCTGTCACCTTAAGTTGCTGTTAAGTCGTGCATGAGAGGGGCCAGAATGTGAAATGTCATCAGTCTTTTTTTTAAATATGATTTAAAACTGCTTTTGTTAATAACACATTTTATTTTATTTTATCTTTTTGAGGTCAAAAACCTACTTATATTTTGGTTTACAAACCATGAGGTATATCTTCCGTACTTCTACCGCCGTAGGCAACATCTCTTCGGTATATCTTCCGTACTTCTACCGCCGTAGGCAACATCTCTTCATCTTGTTTAAATATTCAACGGATTATGGTCGAATTCTAATGGCTTATACTATAGACCTCAAGGGGAGAAATGAAGAGTTCACAAACTAGAGTTTAATACCTTGAGAAATGAGACTGATGGTCGTGAATAACCTACGCTCCACTCTCTCGACCGGCGGCATGAGAACAACCGCTATTGGCATGGTGGTTCCCAATGGGAGACCGAGGTATGTGAAGGGTATCTCTCCAACCGAATGACAAAAAGGTAAACTCTCCCGTCCAAGCTTCATCGGTAAGCTTGTGAATTCTCCACCCCTCTTCTTGCCGCTCCGGCGGCCAATGGTGGAGAGGGGAATCTCGGTGCCTTCGCTCCGGCTAGTAGTTCAGTTTGGGGTTTTATTCGCCGCGGGTGCGGTGCTCAGGCTGATGGTGACGCCTGTTGTTCGAGTTTGTCTTCCAGGCTCCGATCCTTCTCAATTTTGTTCATCTTGACATAGTAGACGGAGCTCTGGCGTAGATTCGTGTCGTTTCCTTGGACCAACTAGAGTTTAATACCTTGAGAAATGAGACTGATGGTCGTGAATAACCTACGCTCCACTCTCTCGACTGGCGGCATGAGAACAACCGCTATTGGCATGGTGGTTCCCAATGGGAGACCGAGGTATGTGAAGGGTATCTCTCCAACCGAATGACAAAAAGGTAAACTCTCCCCTCCAAGCTTCATCGGTAAGCTTGTGAATTCTCCACCCCTCTTCTTGCCGCTCCGGCGGCCAATGGTGGAGAGGGGAATCTCGGTGCCTTCGCTCCGGCTAGTAGTTCAGTTTGGGGTTTTATTCGCCGCGGGTGCGGTGCTCGGGCTGATGGTGACGCCTGTTGTTCGAGTTTGTCTTCCAGGCTCCGATCCTTCTCAATTTTGTTCATCTTGACATAGTAGACGGAGCTCTGGCGTAGATTCGTGTCGTTTCCTTGGGCCAGCAAAATTAGGGTATCTCGTCATGTATGTGCGACGACGAGATTTGGTGTCAGTTGCTTCAGATCTATTCAAGGGTTCAATGCGACGACTACGGCTCCATGACATTGGTCCTTAGGGGCACGTGCACAAAGACTTTCCGACTGTCATTGACAAGATCAAGCCGTCTCTGATAGGAGAGCGGCGACAGCAGCGTATCGGCGGCTCGTTCTGTCAACGGTACCAGTCGTTCAGTGGTCTACAGACTTATATGTATTTTTTATTATGTTTGAGGTGCTTTATACTTCTAATAAACTTTTATAATATATCCAGATCTGTTTGCAAAAGTAAAGTTGTTTTGGGGGTGTGGGTTGGGCGGTCTTGCGTGCTAAAGACACGGCAACCGACACAAGCGGCATCAGTTGGGCACTAACTGAGAATGTCTACCTAGTCAAAATGTGTTCTAGCTCTAACATTACTTGTGGTAGCACCAAATTAGTTATTTCCTTAATTGAGCGCTATGTGTTTTCCTTTTGTTTTAATAATTTCTGAATATTTTCCCAGAAAATTATGAACATTTTAAAATTCATAAACATTTTTTTAGAGTCATGAACATATTTGCGTTGTTTTTTTAAAAGTCTTGAGCATCTTTTCCAATTTTAGAATACATTTTACTTTCGAAACTCTAATATGTTTTCCTAAAATTCTTGTATATTTTCAGTTCATGAATATTTTTAGAATAAATTTGCTCAAAATGAAAAATAATGAAAACAAACAAAATCGGACAAGGGCTCGCCAACTTACGCCCCACGTGGTTGTTTCCTCGGCTATTTAGCGCTTTGTTTTTTATATTTTTGAAATTGTCAAAATTTCCACAAAAATAGAGGATTTTCTTAAATTTTGCAAAAAAATTGTAGATTACTGAAGAACAGAAACAAATCCATGAACCTATTTTAAAACTATTTTTCAAAAAATTCTAAAATATTATCAACTAATAGACATTTTATAATTCATAAAAATTGATATTTTATTTTGTATAAAATTAATTATTTTTTATTTCATGAAGTTTTTCAAAATTTGATGAGTTTTCGAATTGGATAACAATAAGTAGATTCATGTGCATTGTTTTTTTAATCGCAACTTCTAAAAATGTGGCCCAAGTTGTTTGAACATATGATTTATTTAACAGCACGAAACACTTTTCTTAATAATTTTTCAATTGTACTTTTTGGAGAACCTTTCCTTTTGACCGTGCAAAAGTTTGCCATTGCCAAAACTTGATTGCATGGAAAGCAAACTTAATAGATAAGCAGGTTTTGTAAAAAAAAATACATGAAACTTCTGAAAAATCGTGCCATTTTGAACATTATCTGATCAGTTGTCTGCTATATATATAGTTTCCATAAATACTTTTTCCCTGCTCAATATGATCATGCATTTATGTTATCCCTTGCTACCTCCGTTTGAGCTTATTAATCACCATCGCATTTGGGGTCAAAGTTTGATTATATATTTGACTAGCACAATGTTAATGCATGTCAACAAAAATTATATTGTTGAATTCGTATTTGAATGTACTTTCCTATTATTTTTGCGAGGTATATTTTAGTTATTAATTAAAATTGTGTTTAAAATAGGACCAAAAAGACGAGGGGGCTAATAAATCAAGGTAATACTCACTACTTTCGTTATATGCCATCCAAAGCATGTCATTAGATTCATATGCGGATGTAGTTTCTAAAAAAAATAATTTGCCCCACATATTAGCTAGCTAAAGCGTCGACCTAAAACTATGAATACTCTATACACCTAGACCGGAAAAAGGTCGAACATAGGCTAATGGAGTACTAAACAAGAATTCAGTGTCATGCATGCACTATATGCTCACATTGTACAAGCATGTGATGACCCACAAGTATAGGACGCGTATGATTTGTTCTACCACCAAGTCAATCTTGGTCCATGTTGTCGGAGCTTTCTTATTGAGTTTATTTTGTTGCTATTAGTATTTTTCATTTATGCATAGGCCGGGTGTAATGCTTTAAACCATTCTAAGTAATAAAGCCACCCTTCATCGAAAAAATAGTATTTTCATTTGAACTGGAAGTTTACGAAGAAGGGGCTTTGTTGAAATGCATGAGTTTGTTTTCCTATTTTCTTTGGAAGAATGAGATGACCAAGAACATGATCAAGTTTGTAGCTGCTCATCGCCTCATCCTTAAAAAAAGGGTTGTAGCTGCTCACGTAATATTCACACATGGTTGGTGGCATGGCAGTGGCCGGCGGAAGGAAGCTTCTGTTTGACATAGAAATTTCATTTTTCTAGATACTACAAGAAATCAGTGGAGCAATTGGTAGGATTTTGGCGGATCCTGCACGTGTGTTACAGGTGTTTCTCTCTACTTTGTGCTCCTGATTTGTTTTCCTTACAATATGGCGGATTAATGTATATTCTTTTGAAGTCATAGTACATTCATGGTCTGTATATATGTTTGTATGCTGCAAACCTAAGTCCGGCAGGCAGCGGCTGATTTCTTCATTTGCTATCTTTATATTCTTTAAAGCAATTAAATTTCTTATCTTGCACCTGAGATGAACCTACAATCTAGAGCACAAGAAAACTATAGATCATTTTTTCTATTGCTTCTGCGAACTTAAGTTATGGCTTTTAGAAGTATTTAAACATCATGTCTTTTATATGGTTGTCTACCTTTCCAAAAGAATTGAGTATCAATTGAGCTATCAAACATAATATAGGACACAAAAATAGAAGTGTATGAGCATGTAGTGTATAATTGGGGAGATTACGGGAATGTATTGACAAGTGACAAGCATATTTCCTTGCGTCCTTGATGCTGCTTCCTTAGCTCACACAGTAGTTCTCTTAATACGTATCATACTCAATTCGATCGTGGCCATCATGGTGTTTTCGAGGGAGAGCGAGGCATCTGCCATCGCGCAGCTGAAGAAGTCGATGCTCGGGGCGAGGTTGGCCACCGTGGCCAGCATGAAAGATGATGGACTTAAAGGCCAGTGACAGGTTCGCCACCGTCGCACCGTCTCTCAACTTGGCGGAGACACGAAAGGAGAGCCGTGGTGCCATGAAGACATCGACGCATGCTGCCGTGACCATGACCAGGCCATTGTGCTGGTAATAAAGGTACTTTTTTGCAGGGCGCTGGTAATAAATATACTAATGGTATACCAATCCCGTAGCCCTGAAAACATTAGATAAATATCCAACTTATTGTTGAAAAATCTTGATTCAAGATAAATGAAACCTTTCTTATATACTATGAGCTTGGGAAACATTAGATAAATATCCAACTTATTATTGAAAAATCTTGATACAAGATAAATGAAACCTTTCCTATATACAATGAGCTTATTACTGAAGGTTGCATCGATTGTGCTATTATTGCTGAAATAACAGGCTTATGTGAATTTGTCAATCTTTACCTTGTAATAGTGATTGTCAGTTTTTGAGTACCTTGTAATAGTGACTGTCAATTTTTGTGTACCTTGTAATAGTGACATGTGGATGCGTGAAATTGAGTGATACTCCCTCCGTAAAAAATATAAGAGCGTTTAGAGTGGAAAGTCAATTTGGCTCCCGGGGCCAAAAAAATTTAGAAAAAAAATCTAGGCAAAATTTGTTTATATACTTAGTCACATCCAAGTGCCACCTACAAATTTGAAGGCAAAAAGCTTAAACAGTTTGGCTTGTGACAAATAAACAAATTGAACACCAAAATGTCAGCCCAAATTTGTTTTTTTTGGTCGATGAAACACCGCCGCTCCGCTTCGCATGAAATTGTCATGCATGCTTGCGACACTAACACAAACATCTACAAAAAATTTCAGAATTTTTTGAAAACATTTAATATAATCTTTTGCGTTACTGTTCGCTACTTTATTGATCGATACACTCTTATATTTCTAATTTACAGAGGGAGTACTAATGCTATTTAAAAATGGATGATATATATCCAGTTATCAGTTCTTGGGTGGCGATCGATTTGGCTGGTTAAGGAGATACGAAGATTAACCGGAAGGAAAAAAAGTGAAGATAATTTATATTCATCGTTGCATGATGAAAACTAGATGTAACCATGTTTAACTCATATTTATAAATTAGAAGCATAACTTGATCAACGTGTCCATATTTTTATTATTCTATGGCAACGTATGGGTATTCGGCTTTTACCATAGCAACGCATGGGCATTCTATTAGTGTGTGTGTCTCGCAAGTTCGATGCCAAATAGTAGTGTCGGCACGTGCATGGCGGGCCGTTTCGGGACGACCATGAGCCGGGGTCATGGGGTGCGCCTGCTTTGGCTACACGCTCAACTCGGTCACCAGCAACCTGCGCGTTGGTGACGACCATGATGTGGCATGCGCACGCAGCGTCTCGGCAAGGCACACAACTATCAACCGCTCGTTGGCTAAATTGGCGTTCGAGCTTAGCAAGCGCCTATCATCCCCCCTTCCGCCGTGCCCTTGTACATTGTTGCCTTCCCAGCCAACTTGTTTCCAGTGCCACTCTGGATCGTGCCCCTCCTTGAACAACGCAATGAGCGGCAACCAGGAATGCGGGCAGGCACACGAAGCTGGTGTCTTGGGCCATGGTGCGAACTTATCCCATCACGCTGGCCTCGTCGAATGATGTCACGACCCAGTTGAGCAGCCATGCATGCGACCCAGCCTTGCCCAAGATCTCCCCGGCGGGCATGCACTAGCGTGTTGCACGCACAAGACGTTGGCCTGCTTTGGCGTCCGACAAGACGTTGTACGTCGTCTCCATGCACCAGCATGTTAGCCGCTTGTTGAAGGCAATGCAACTCTCGATGTATTGATCGGGTGCACGGTGCACGTATATATAAGTACAAGGGCAGCCCTCAGCCTCATCTATACAAGGAAACTAGAGGCGGGGCCGGTAGGAGATTATCCTAATAGATACATGCACATAGTATGTTCAACCCCCTCCCCCTCCGTAGTCAATACATCACCAGTGACGCATAGACTAGACCGGAACCCCTCAAATGTAGGCATCGGTAACCCCTTGGTCATAACATCGGCAAACTGCTGAGCCGTAGGAACGTGAAGAACGCGGATGCGCCCAAGAGCCACCTCCTCTCGCACGAAGTGAATGTAGGGCTCAATATGCTTCGTGCGACGATGATGAACGGGGTTGGCAGAGAGGTAGACTGCAGAGACATTATCACCGTAGACAATGGTGGCCTTCGAGACGTCAAGGAGCAACTCCTGGAGAAGCTGCCGAAGCCACGAGCACTCGGCGACGACATTGGCCACAACAGATACTCAGCCTCAACACTGGAGCGGGATACCGTGGGTTGTCGATTAGACGACCACGATACAAGCGAGGGACCCAAGTAGACGCAGTAGCCGGAAGTGCAGCGACGGGTGTTGATACGTCTCCAATGTATCTACTTTTCCAAACTCTTTTGCCCTTGTTTTGGACTCTAACTTGTATGATTTCAATGAAACTAACCCGGACTAACGCCGTTTTCAGCAGAACTGCCATGATGTTGTTTTATGTGTAGAAAACAAAAGTTCTCAGAATGTCCTGAAAATCCAGAGAGGCAAGTTTTGGAAAATATAAAAAATACTGGCGAAAGAATCAAGACCAGGGGGCCCACACCCTGTCCATGAGGGTGGGGGGCGCGCCCCCTGTATCGTGGGCCCCCCTGAGGCTTCGTCGACCTCAGCTCCAACTCCATATATTCCGTCTCACGGAGAAAAAACCCAGAAAGTAAGTTTCATCGCGTTTTACGATACGGAACCGCCGCCAAGCCCTAATCTCTCTCGGGGGGACTGATTTGGAGTCCGTTTGGGGCTCCGGAGAGGGGGATTCGTCGCAGTCGTCATCATCAACCATCCTCCATCACCAATTTCATGATGCTCAACATCGTGCGTGAGTAATTCCATCGTAGGCTTGCTGGACGGTGATTGGTTGGGTGACATTTACCATGTAATCAAGTTAGTTTTGTTAGGGTTTGATCCCTAGTATCCACTATGTTCTGAGATTGATGTTGCTATGACTTTGCTATGCTTAATGCTTGTCACTAGGGACCGAGTGCCATGATTTCAGATCTGAACCTATTATGTTTTCATGAATATATGTGTGTTCTTGATCCTATCTTGCAAGTCTATAGTCACCTATTATGTGTTATGATCCGACAACCCCGAAGTGACAATAGTCGGGATACTTCTCGGTGATGACCATAGTTTGAGGAGTTCATGTATTCACTATGTGCTAATGCTTTGATACGGTTCTCTATTAAAAGGAGGCCTTAATATCCCTTAGTTTCCACTAGGACCCCACTGCCATGGGAGGGTAGGACAAAAGATGTCATGCAAGTTCTTTTCCATAAGCATGTATGACTATATTCGGAATTCATGCCTACAATACATTGATGAATTGGAGCTAGTTCTGTGTCACCCTATGTTATAGCTATTACATGAGGAATCGCATCCGACATAATTATCCATCAATGATCCAATGCCTACGAGCTTTTCACATATTGTGCTTCGCTTATTTACTTTTCCGTTGCTACTATTACAATTCCTACAAAACAATTATCTTTACTTTTGCCACTGTTACCTTTATTATCATACTACTTTGGTACTAAATACTTTGCTGCAGTTACTAAGTTATCCAGGTGTGGTTGATTTGACAACTCAACTGCTAATACTCAATAATATTCTTTGGCTCCCCTTGTGTCGAATCAATAAATTTGGGTTGAATACTTTACCCTCGAAAGCTGTTGCGATCCCCTACACTTGTGGGTTATCAAGACTAATTTCTGGCGCTGTTGCCGGGGAGCATAGCTCTATTCTTTGAGTCACTTGGGATTTATATCTGTTGATCACTATGAAGAACTTGAAAGACGCAAAAACCAGGATTTTGCCGTCAACTACGAGGGAAGGTAAGGAACTTCCATCTAGCTCTGCACTAGATTGTCCTTATGTTATTAGTAAGCTTGCGACACCTAAACCTGCTACTGCTATGAATTCTGATATGTCGCATGTTATTGGTGATGCCACTTCTGCTATGCATGATACTTATGATGAAACTACTTCTGTGCGTGATACTACTTTGCCATTAGGTGAATTTCTTGATGAACAACTTGCTAGGGTTAGAGAGAATGAAATTATTGAAGATGCTATTATTGATGATAGTGATGATGAAAGTTCTCCCCCTGATTATGAATTACCTATTGTTCCTGTGGGTTATGTTATGGAAGAGGAAGCTGCTGGAGCTATCTTTGCTTGTAAAGATAGATATGATCTTAAAAAGTTATTAGCTAAATGGAAGCAGCAGTCTCTTAATGCTAGAATGAAACCTGACCCTGCTTTTGCTACTTCACCTATCTGTGTTACTGATAAGGATTATGAATTCTCTATTGATCCTGAAATAATTACTTTGGTTGAATCTGATCCTTTTTATGGCCTTGAATCTGAAACTGTTGTGGCACATCTTACCAAGTTAAATGATATAGCCACCCCGTTTACTAATGATGAGAAGTCTCGCTATTATTATATCCTTAAGATATTTCCGTTCTCATTAAAGGGTGATGCTAAGACTTGGTTTAATTCTCTTGATCTTGGTTGTGTGCGTAGTCCCCAGGATATGATTTATTACTTTTCTGCTAAATATTTCCCTGCTCATAAGAAACAAGCTGCCTTGCGGGAAATATATAATTTTGTGCAAATCAAAGAAGAGAGTCTCCCACGAGCTTGGGGGAGGCTTATCCGATTACTTAATGCTTTGCCTGATCATCCTCTTAAGTAAAATGAAATACTTGATATCTTTTATGATGGACTAACCGATGCTTCCAAGGACTACTTGGATAGTTGTGCTAGTTGTGTTTTCAGGGAAAGAACAGTCGACGAAGATGAATTACTATTGAATAATATGTTGACTAATGAAAATAATTGGACTCTTCCTGAGCCAATTCCCGAGGCAATTCCTGAACCAATTGAGCCAACTCCTGAGCCTATTCCTAAACCCACTCCGAAGAAGAGAGGTGTTCTATTTCTCAGTCCTGAAGATATGCAAGAGGCAAAGAAATCAATGAAAGAAAAAGGTATATAAAAGCTGAAGATGTTAAGAATTTACCACCTATTGAAGAAATACATGGTCTTAATACCACCTGTCGAAGAACCACATTGTCTTGATAACTCGACACAGGTAGTAAAGGTAAATTCTCTCTGTAGATATGATAAAGTTGAAATTCCCTCTACTAAATTTCATAGCCCATGCTTAGATGAATTTGATGACTTTATGGCTAGACAAGAAAGTTTTAATGCTTATGTTGGTAGAGAATTAAAGAATAATGCTTTCGAGATAGGACGTGTGAGTGATTATATGGCTAGAGTTAAAGGTGAACTTAAACTCATTAGCAAATATGCTTCTATGGTTGCTACTCAAGCTGAGCAAGTACTTAAAGCTCAAAATGATTTGCTCGATGAATTAAATAATAAACATGACTTTGCTGTTAGAATGGCTACTAGAACTGGTAGAATGACTCAGGAACCTTTGTATCCTGAAGGCCACCTTAAGAGGATCGAGCAAGATTCTTAGAGAAATAATTTAGAGGCACCTAGCTCTTCTAAAAAGAAGAAAAAGAAAAACCATAGGACTTTGCATGCTTCTAGTGAACCTATTGTAGACACACCTGTGAATCCCAATGATATTTCTATTTCTGATGCTGAAACACAATCAGGTGATGAACATGAACCTAGTGATAATGTTAATGATAATGTTCATGTTGATGCTCAACCTAGCAAAAATAATGAAGTAGAAGTTGAACCTGCTGTTGATCTTGATAACCCACAATGAAAGAATCAACGTTATGATAAGAGAGATTTCATTGCTAGGAAGCACGGTAGGGAAAGAGAACCATGGGTTCAGAAACCCATGCCCTTTCCTCCTAAACCATCCAAGACAAAGGATGATGAGGATTTTGAGTGCTTTGCTGAAATGATTAGACCTATCTTCTTACGTATGCGCTTAACTGATATGCTTAAAGTAAACCCTTATGCTAAATATATGAAGGATATCATTACAAACAAAAGAAAGATACCGGAAGCTGAAATTTCCAGCATGCTAGCTAATTACACTTTTAAGGGTGGAATACCAAAGAAACTTGGAGATCCGGGGGGTACCAACTATACCATGGTCCATTAAAAGAAATTATGGAACTGCTTTATGTGATCTTGGAGCCGGTGTTAGTGTTACGCCTCTCTCTTTACATCGTAGACTTGAATTGAGCAAGTTGACACCTACTGAAATATCTTTGCAAATGGATGATAAATCAACTGCCATACCTGTCGGTATTTGTGAGGATGTGCCTGTTGTGGTTGCAAATGTCACTATCTTAACAGACTTTGTTATTCTTGATATTCCCGAGGACGATAGTATGTCGCTTATCCTTGGTAGACCATTTTTGAATACTGTAGGGGCTATTATTTATTGCAACAAAGGCAATGTCATGTTTCATATTAATGGTAATGAGAATACGGTACACTTTCCGAGGAAACAATCTCAAATTCATAGCATCAATTCTATTGGAAAAGTTCCAACTATCATTATTGGAGGTTTTGAATTTCCTCTCCCTACTGTCAAGAAAAAGTATGATATTCTTATTGTTGGGGATGTTCATATCCCCGTTGAGGTAACTTAGTGTTATTCGAAATTTCTCCGGTTTCGTGTTATTCGGAATGAGTTTGTTAACAAGACTTGATAAACCTTGTTAGTGGATTCATTTTGATGATCATGAGATGGATGAAACTAGAAGACACAACCTTCTGTTCCCTCTTTTTTACTTTCTGTTATTTAAAATAAATAAAGCAAAAATAGTATTATCTGTCTGTTTTCTGAATTATCCGTGCAATAAAAAAATATACCGAAAATATACCCAGGCTTGCTATGCGTGAGCAAGACGATGAACTACCGAGGGACACAGAAGTACGAGCTTGTGAGTGGCCATCCGACGATTTTATAGTCGAAGCAGGCTTTAAGGAGGAATTTGACGCGTATGTGCGCAATGCCGATCTGGAGGACTTCTTACAAGATAAGTGTCCTCAGTACTATCAATTGACTGATTCATTTGTGCGAAGGTTTAAATACAAATGTACACGTAATTCTCTGAGTGTCCTATTTGATATCTATGATACATCTTATACCATGGACTTAAAGGATTTTACAACTGCTTGCAAACTTCCACAGTGGGGCAATATTAATCATCCCCACAAATCTGAATTTAGAGATTTCCTTGCTAGTATTACTATGGCAGAATCTAGGGATATTGCACAAGCTACCATAGGGAGCATTCATTTTCCTGCTATACATTATTTTGCTCTTTTCATTGGTAGATGCATTAAGGTAAAGATGAAGCATGTCATATGTGTGTGCCTGATCTTTGTGTCCTCAAGAGTGCTGTGTTAGGTTATAAATATTATAACTTGGGGGCAATAGTTGCACATAGTTGCATAATAACGGTAGAGCTGGAGATTTATTTGGATGAATTTATGTGACCCGTGTGGCAAATTATCTTGGTATAGCCCCACGAGAGGGGGATGTGATATTGCCTCCTACTTATTTAGATTATGATGCTATGGTCCAACATCATTTTCTTAAGAGGAATGAACAATTCCTCCAGTATCGACTAATCTTTGACAGACGTAGCGTTGTCCATGTTACTCTTTCTGCTCCTTTCCTTTTTGATTAACAGGCAAAAGGAAGATATGTTGTTACCAGGGAGGAAGCAGCTGAACACGAGGGGAGAGCGGAGGCGGCTCGCCAACATGCCGCAGCTCAGGAGGCATTTGCTGCTGCATCTCAGTACGACCCCAGTTACAACTACGGATATCAGCCAGGCTATCCTTGGCATTAGACCAACTTAGGCCAAAAGCCTAAGCTTGGGGAAGTACACATTTCTCACCGACTTTACGTTCATGTTCACACACTATTCTAGTCGTCGGTGCTCATACTCTTTCATTGTATTATCCATGCTAGTTTAATTTTCTTTTTCTAGTTTTCTTCTTGTGTGTCTGATAAACCTTAAGAAAAACCAAAAAAATTAGTTAGTTTAATTTCCATGCTTTTAGTAGAATTAAAATGAAAACCCAAAAAGATTTCTCCTTCTTCTTCTTACTTGTTGGGAGCTTTCCCGTGTAAATAGTTTTGTTTTGTTTTCTTTCCTTCGGGGGTCGAGAGTAGAAGACCATATTGAAAATGTTTAGTGGCTCTCATATGCATGATTTTTTATTTAACTTAGAGCCCATATTACTTTGTCTTCTCTCTTAAGTTAAATGCTTGCAGATTCCAGCTTAGTCCAATGCACGTGCACTACTATTATTATACACATCGTTCGGTCGTGCAAGTGAAAGGCAATAACGACGATATATGATGGACTGATCGAGATGAGAGAAGCTGGTATGAACTCGACCTCTCTTGTTTTTGTAAATATGATGAGTTTATCGTTCCTGATTCAGCTTATTATGAATTAAACATATTTGCAATGACATTTAGAGATTGTAGTTGCTTGTGCCGTGTTTGATTAGCTATGAGTTGTAATGGTTTACCTTACGTGCCAACATGCTATTAGAATGGTTATGATGTGGTATGATGGGATGGTATCCTCCTTTGAATAAATTGAGTGACTTGACTTGGCACATGTTCACGCTGTAGTTGAAACAAATCAACATAGCCTTCACGATATTTATGTTCATGGTGGATTATATCCTACTGATGTTTGTACTCGGTGTGAATTAATTTTAATGCATGTTTATGACTGTTGTCGCTCTCTCAGTTGGTCGATTCCCAGTCTCTTGCTAGCCTTCACCTGTACTAAGCGGGAATACTGCTTATGCATCCAAACTCCTTAAACCCCAAAGTTATTCCATATGAGTCCACTATACCTTCCTATATGCGGTATTTACCTGTCGTTCCAAGTAAATTTGTATGTGCCAAACTCCAAATCTTCAAATGAAATTCTGTTTTGTGTGCTCGAGCAGCTCATGTTTCAACTAGGGCTGCCTATATCTTCGATGCTAGGTGGGTTATTCTCAAGAGGAGTGGACTCCGCTCCTCATTCACGAGAAAGGGCCGGTAACCAGGATGCCCAGTCCCATGATCCAAAAAGATCAAAGCAAATCAATATAATTAAACAAAGCTCCCCCAGGGTTGTTGTTAGTTGGAGGCACTCGTTGTTTCGAGCAAGCCATGGATTGATGCTTGTTGGTGGTGGGGAGTATAAACTTTTACCATTCTGTTTGGGAACTGCCTATAATGCATGTAGTATGGAAGATACAACCATCTCATAGTTGTTGAGTTGACAGTGAAAGTATGCCGCTCAAAATGTTATTTAATCTCTATTTTAGAATCGAGATCTGGCACCTCTACAAATCCCCGCTTCCCTCTGCGAAGGGCCTATCTATTTACTTTTATGTTGAGTCATCACCTTCTTATTAAAAAGCACCCGCTGGAGAGCATACTGTCATTTGCATTCATTACTATTGGTTTATATTGGGTATGACTTGACTGGATGTCTTTTACCATGAATTACAATGTTTATTCAGTCCTTGATCTTTAAAGGTGCTCTGCATTTATGTTTTGTGGTCTCAGAAAGGGCTAGCGAGATACTATTTTGTTAGATCATGTTATGGTTGTTCTGAGAAAGTGTTGTCATCCGAGTTTTATTATTATGGCTCGCTAGCTGATTATGCCATTGCTATGAGTAATTGTGAGACCTAAGTGTTATTGTGAGTATGGTTAGTTCATAATATTTGCTGAAACCTGAATGCTGGCTTTACATATTTACAACAACAAGAGCAAATAGAGTTTGTAAAAGTTTTTCTTTATCACTTTCAGTTTATCAACTGAATTGCTTGAGGACAAGCAAATGTTTAAGCTTGGGGGAGTTGATACGTCTTCAACGTATCTACTTTTCCAAACACTTTTACCCTTGTTTTGGACTCTAACTTGTATGATTTGAATGAAACTAACCCGGACTGACGTTGTTTTCAGCAGAACTGTCATGATGCTGTTTTATGTGTAGAAAACAAAAGTTCTCGGAATGTCTTGAAATTCAATGGAGGCAAGTTTTGGAAAATATAAAAAATACTGGCGAAAGAATCAAGACCAGGGGCCCCACACCCTGTCCACAAGGGTGGGGGCGCGCCCCCCTGTCTCGTGGGCCCCCTGAGGCTCCGCCAACCTCAGCTCCAACTCCATATATTCCGTCTCGCGGAGAAAAAACCCAGAGAGGAAGTTTCATCGTGTTTTACGATACGGAGACGCCGCCAAGCCCTAATCTCTCTCGAGAGGGCTGATCCGGAGTCCGTCCGGGGCTCCGGAGAGGGGGATTCGTCGCCGTCATCATCATCAACCATCCTCCATCACCAATTTCATGATGCTCACCTCCGTGCGTGAGTAATTCCATCGTAGGCTTGCTGGACGGTGATGGGTTGGATGAGATTGACCATGTAATCAAGTTAGTTTTGTTAGGGTTTGATCCCTAGTATCCATTATGTTCTGAGATTGATGTTGCTATGACTTTGCTATGCTTAATGCTTGTCACTAGGGCCCGAGTGCCATTATTTTAGATCTGAACCTATTATGTTTTCAAGAATATATGTGTGTTCTTGATCCAATCTTGCAAGTCTATAGTCACCTATTATGTGTTATGATCCGACAAACCCGAAGTGACAATAATCGGTATACTTCTCGGTGATGACCATAGTTTGAGGAGTTGATGTATTCGCTATGTGCTAATGCTTTGTTCCGGTTCTCTATTAAAAGGAGGCCTTATTATTCCTTAGTTTCCAGTAGGACCCCGCTGCCACGGGAGGGTAGGATAAAAGATGTCATGCAAGTTCTTTTCCATAAGCACATATGAATATATTCGGAATACGTGCCTACATTACATTGATGAATTGGAGCTCCCTGGCTGGCAAGCACTAGCGTGTTGCACGCACAAGACGTTGGCCTACTCTGGCGTCCGACAAGACGTTGTACGTCGTCTCCATGCACCAGCATGTTAGACGCCTGTTGAAGGCAATGCAACTCTCGATGTATTGATCGGGTGCATGGTGCACGTATATATAAGTACAAGGTCAGCACTCAGCCTCATCTATATAAGGAAACTAGAGGCGGGGCCGGTAGGAGATTATCCTAACAGATACATGCACATAGTATGTTCACCCCCCCCCCACTCCGCAGTCAATACATCACCAGTGACGCATAGACTAGACCGGAACCCCTCAAATGTAGGCGTTGGTAACCCCTTGGTCATAACATTGGCAAACTGCTGAGCCGTAGGAACGTGAAGAACGCGGATGCGCCCAAGAGCCACCTGCTCTCGCACGAAGTGAATGTAGAGCTCAATATGCTTCGTGCGACGATGATGAACGGGGTTGGCAGAGAGGTAGACTGCAGAGACATTGTCACAGTAGACAATGGTGGCCTTCGGGACGTCAAGGAGCAACTCCTGGAGAAGCTGCCGAAGCCACAAGCACTCGGCGACGGCATTGGCCACAGCACGATACTCAGCCTTAGCACTGGAGCGGGATACCGTGGGTTGTCGTTTAGACGAGCACGATATAAGCGAGGGACCCAAGTAGACGCAGTAGCCGGAAGTGAAGCGACGGGTGTCCGGGCAGCCAGCCCAATCGGCGTCACTGTAGGCAAGAAGGTCGGTCAATATATATACTGTTCTCGTTTACTGTTCTCGTTTTTTGCTTTATATTTGTACTTTCCTTTATACTTTAAAATATACTTTTCAAAAAGATATTTGCAAAAATGTTGAACAGGTATTTGAAAAATGTTTCATAACTATTAAAAAAATGCTGAAAAGTATTTAAAAATACTAGTTAAATATTAAAAATGTTGAGTAAGTAGTAAAAAATGTTGACCGATTATTTGTAAAATGTTGAACAAGTATTTAAAAAAAATTGAACATCTATTTTAAAAATGTTGAACAAGTATTTGAAAAAAATTGAATAAACGTTCGGACAATGTTGAACGTGTATACAAAAATGTTGATCACTTATTAAAATATTTTTGTGACATATAAAAATATGTAGAGTGAAAAGGAAAACAAAAGAAAAACAAAAAATGTAGAACAAAACAGAAAAGAAAACAGAAAAACGGAGAAGAAAAAAATAAAAAAATAAAAAATGGAGAATACAAAAGAAAAGAAAGAAGAAAAAACGGCTCGACGCGGTTCAAGTAGGCGCGCCCTTTAAAGCAACACGAATTGTAGGGTGGCCAGTTGGCTAGTAGCGTTCTCTTTCTTTTATGGGGACCAGGGTTCGAGCCCTTTTCCTTCTCTTTTTATCTCACAGGGTGCAAAAATGGGGCATTCCCTATTTGGCGCTGCAGGCGCCCGTTACAGTGCAATTTGCAAAACGGGCGCCTGCAGCAGTCCAAGATGGGCCGGCCCATTCCATCTTTCACCTTCTTGTGTTTCGAAAACACCAAAAAGAGTGCTGGTACGGGGATTTGAACTCGCAACCCGTTCGCTGGGAGCCACCAGGCCATCGACTAACAGGTGCCTTGTTAGTTCATTTTGCCCTTTTTATTCGTTCTTCACTTCGGCTTATTCCTATTTTTTGTTTTTTTATTGCACGCATTTTTAAATCAGTGAACTTTTTCTTTAAATTTGTGAACGTTTTTGGAAACCAATGAACTTTTCTAGTATCGATGAACTTTTTTTGAAATCCGACGAACTTTTTTCGAAATTTGACGAGCTTTTTTCAAATTTAGTGAACTTTTTTCAATTACCGTGAACTTTTTTGAAACTCGATGAACTTTTTTAATATTTTATGAAGTTTCTTTTAAATTCAATGAAATTTTTTGTAAAATTGCATGAACTTTTTTCAAATTTGATGAACTTTTGTTCAAAAATCGATGAACTTTTTTTTTGAATCCATGAACTTTTTTTCGAAACCCATGAATTTTTTTAATTTTGATGAACTTTTGTGAATATCTTTTTCAAATAATTAACTCTGGGTCTATAATATATCTGTAGAGGTCGGGTTAAATATTACTCGTTTCTGGTAGTTGACAACTTAGCATCTCGATCTGGTGGTTTGGGCGTTACATTGCTATACATAAGGTGATGGGTTCGAATCCCAGTTTTTGCATGTTATACCAGTACGTTTTTTACTATTTTTTCTCCTCGACAGGGCCGGCCCGCTAGCTCCTGCTGCAAGCGCTGTTAGCGCTAACCGGCGCTCGCAGCGCCGACTAGACCGCGAAATTATGTAGACGCGATAGTTTCGATGGAATCGCGGAAAGCTGCTGGGCCGAAAAAATCCACCCGAGAGGCTGGCTTTATTTATTATCGCCCCGCTCGTTTCTATTCCGTCTCTGTTTAGTACCACATCGCCTGCTAGAGAAATTTTTTTGCAGCTTAAGTAGTGTGTATACGGCACTCTACTTGCCGATGACGCAAAGCTGTTCCAATAAGTCTGTCGAGGCAAAAAGCAGTCACAACATACTTCTGGCCGGGCTAGGCCGTGGGCCTGTCACCTTAACTTGCTGTTAAGTCGTGCATGAGAGGGGCCAGAAGTGTGAAATGGCATCAGTCTTTTTTTAAATATGATTTAAAACTGCTTTTGTTAATAACACATTTTATTTTATTTTATCTTTTTGAGGTCTAAAACCTACTTATATTTTGGTTTACAAACCATGAGGTATATCTTCCGTACTTCTACCGCCGTAGGCACCATCTCTTCATCTTGTTTAAATATTCAACGGATTATGGTCGAATTCTAATGGCTTATACTATAGACCTCAAGGGGAGAAATGAAGAGTTCACCAACTAGAGTTTAATACCTTGAGAAATGAGACTTATGGTCGTGAATAACCTACGCTCCACTCTCTCGACCGGCAGCATGAGAACAACCACTATTGGCATGGTGGTTCCCAATGGGAGACCGAGGTATGTGAAGGGTATCTCTCCAACCGAATGACAAAAAGGTAAACTCTCCCCTCCAAGCTTCATCGGTAAGCTTGTGAATTCTCCACCCCTCTTCTTGCCGCTCCAGCGACCAATGGTGGAGAGGGGAATCTCGGTGCCTTTGCTCCGGCTAGTAGTTCAGTTTGGGGTTTTATTCGCCGCGGGTGCGGTGCTCGGGCTGATGGTGACGCCTGTTGTTTGAGTTTGTCTTCCAGGCTCCGATCCTTCTCAATTTTGTTCATCTTGACATAGTAGACGGAGCTCTGGCGTAGATTCGTGTCGTTTCCTTGGGCCAGCAAAATTAGGGTATCTCGTCATGTATGCGCGACGGCGAGATTTGGTGTCAGTTGCTTCAGATCTATTCAAGGGTTCAATGCGACGACTACGGCTCCATGACATTGGTCCTTAGGGGCACGTGCACAAAGACTTCCCGACTGTCATTGACAAGATCAAGCCGTCTCAGATAGGAGAGCGGCGACAGCAGCGTATTGGCGGCTCGTTCTGTCAACGGTACCAGTCTTTCAGTGGTCTACAGACTTCAATGTATTTTTTATTTATGTTTGAGGTGCTTTATACTTCTAATAAACTTTTATAATATATCCAGATCTGTTTGCAAAAGTAAAGTTGTTTTGGGGGTGTGGGTTGGGCGGTCTTGCGTGCTAAAGACACGGCAACCGACACAAGCGGCATCAGTTGGGCACTAACTGAGAATGTCTACCTAGTCAAAATGTGTTCTAGCTCTAACATTACTTGTGGTAGCACCAAATTAGTTCTTTCCTTAATTGAGCGCTATGTGTTTTCCTTTTGTTTTAATAATTTCTGAATATTTACCACGAAAATTATGAACATTTTAAAATTCATAAACATTTTTTTAGAGTCATGAACATATTTGCGTTGTTTTTTTAAAAGTCTTGAGCATCTTTTCCAATTTTAGAGTACATTTTAGTTTCGAAACTCTAATATGTTTTCCTAAAATTCTTGTATATTTTCAGTTCATGAATATTTTTAGAATAAATTTGCTCAAAATGAAAAATAATGAAAACAAACAAAATCGGACAAGGGCTCGCCAACTTACGCCCCACGTGGTTGTTTCCTCGGCCATTTAGCGCTTTGTTTTTTATATTTTTTAAATTGTCAAAATTTCCACAAAAATAGAGGATTTTCTTAAATTTTGCAAAAAAATTGTAGATTACTGAAGAACAGAAACAAATCCATGAACCTATTTTAAAACTATTTTTCAAAAAATTCTAAAATATTATCAATTAATAGACATTTTATAATTCATAAAAATTGATATTTTATTTTGTATAAATTAATGATTTTTTATTTCATGAAGTTTTTCAAAATTTGATGAGTTTTCGAATTGGATAACAATAAGTAGATTCATGTGCATTGTCTTTTTAATCGCAACTTCTAAAAATGTGGCCCAAGTTGTTTGAACATATGATTTATTTAACAGCGCGAAACACTTTTCTTAATAATTTTTCAATTGTACTTTTTGGAGAACCTTTCCTTTTGACCGTGCAAAAGTTTGCCATTGCCAAAACTTGATTGCATGGAAAGCAAACTTAATAGATAAGCAGGTTTTGTAAAAAAAAATACATGAAACTTCTGAAAAATCGTGCCATTTTGAACATTATCTGATTCAGTTTTCTGCTATATATATAGTTTCCATAAATACTTTTTCCCTGCTCAATATGATCATGCATTTATGTTATCCCTTGCTACCTCCGTTTGAGCTTATTAATCACCATCGCATTTGGGGTCAAAGTTTGATTATATATTTGACTAGCACAATGTTAATGCATGTCAACAAAAATTATATTGTTGAATTCGTATTTGAATGTACTTTCCTATTATTTTTGCCAGGTATAATTTAGTTATTAGTTAAAATTGTGTTTAAAATAGGACCGAAAAGACGAGGGGGCTAATAAATCAAGGTAATACTCACTACTTTCGTTATATGCCATCCAAAGCATGTCATTAGATTCATATGCGGATGTAGTTTCTAAAAAAATAATTTGCCCCACATATTAGCTAGCTAAAGCGTCGACCTAAAACTATGAATACTCTATACACCGAGACCGGAAAAAGGTCGAACATAGGCTAATGGAGTACTAAACAAGAATTCAGTGTCATGCATGCACTATATGCTCACATTGTACAAGCATGTGATGACCCACAAGTATAGGACGCGTGTGATTTGTTCTACCACCAAGTCAATCTTGGTCCATGTTGTCGGAGCTTTCTTATTGAGTTTATTTTGTTGCTATTAGTATTTTTCATTTATGCATAGGCCGGGTGTAATGCTTTAAACCATTCTAAGTAATAAAGCCACCCTTCATCGAAAAAATAGCATTTTCATTTGAACTGGAAGTTTACGAAGAAGGGGCTTTGTTGAAATGCATGAGTTTGTTTTCCTATTTTCTTTGGAAGAATGAGATGACCAAGAACATGATCAAGTTTGTAGCTGCTCATCGCCTCATCCTTAAAAAAAGGGTTGTAGCTGCTCACGTAATATTCACACATGGTTGGTGGCATGGCAGTGGCCGGCGGAAGGAAGCTTCTGTTTGACATAGAAATTTCATTTTTCTAGATACTACAAGAAATCAGTGGAGCAATTGGTAGGATTTTGGCGGATCCTGCACGTGTGTTACAGGTGTTTCTCTCTACTTTGTGCTCCTGATTTGTTTTCCTTACAATATGGCGGATTAATGTATATTCTTTTGAAGTCATAGTACATTCATGGTCTGTATATATGTTTGTATGCTGCAAACCTAAGTCCGGCAGGCAGCAACTGATTTCTTCATTTGCTATCTTTATATTCTTCAAAGCAATTAAATTTCTTATCTTGCACCTGAGATGAACCTACAATCTAGAGCACAAGAAAACTATAGATCATTTTTTCTATTGCTTCTGCGAACTTAAGTTATGGCTTTTAGAAGTATTTAAACATCATGTCTTTTATATGGTTGTCTACCTTTCCAAAAGAATTGAGTATCAATTGAGCTATCAAACATAATATAGAACACAAAAATAGAAGTGTATGAGCATGTAGTGTATAATTGGGGAGATTACGGGAATGTATTGACAAGTGACAAGCATATTTCCTTGCGTCCTCGATGCTGCTTCCTTAGCTCACACAGTAGTTCTCTTAATACGTATCATACTCGATTCAATCGTGGCCATCATGGTGTTTTCGAGGGAGAGCGAGGCATCTGCCATCGCGCAGCTGAAGAAGTCGATGCTCGGGGCGAGGTTGGCCACCGTGGCCGGCATGAAAGATGATGGACTTAAAGGCCAGTGACAGGTTCGCCACCGTCGCACCGTCTCTCAACTTGGCGGAGACGCGAAAGGAGAGCCGTGGTGCCATGAAGACATCGACGCATGCTGCCGTGACCATGACCAGGCCATTGTGCTAGTAATAAAGGTACTTTTTTGCAGGGCGCTGGTAATAAATATACTAATTGTATACAAATCCCCCAGCCCTGAAAACATTAGATAAATATCCAACTTATTGTTGAAAAATCTTGATTCAAGATAAATGACACCTTTCTTATATACTATGAGCTTGGGAAACATTAGATAAATATCCAACTTATTATTGAAAAATCTTGATACAAGATAAATGAAACCTTTCCTATATACAATGAGCTTATTACTGAAGGTTGCATCGATTGTGCTATTATTGCTGAAATAACATGCTTATGTGAATTTGTCAATCTTTACCTTGTAATAGTGATTGTCAGTCTTTGAGTACCTTGTAATAGTGACTGTCAATTTTTGTGTACCTTGTAATAGTGACATGTGGATGCGTGAAGTTGAGTGATACTCCCTCCGTAAAAAATATGAGCGTTTAGAGTGGAAAGTCAATTTGGCTCCCGGGGCCAAAAAAATTTAGAAAAAAAATCTAGGCAAAATTTGTTTATATACTTAGTCACATCCAAGTGCCACCTACAAATTTGAAGGCAAAAAGCTTAAACAGTTTGGCTTGTGCCAAATAAACAAATTGAACACCAAAATGTCAGCCCAAATTTGTTTTTTTTGGTCGATGAAACACCGCCGCTCCGCTTCGCATGAAATTGTCATGCATGCTTGCGACACTAACACAAACATCTACAAAAAATTTCAGAATTTTTTGAAAACATTTAATATAATCTTTTGCGTTACTGTTCGCTACTTTATTGATCGATACACTCTTATATTTCTAATTTACAGAGGGAGTACTAATGCTATTTAAAATGGATGATATATATCCAGTTATCAGTTTTTGGGTGGCGATCGATTGGGCTGGTTAAGGAGATACGAAGATTGCCCGGAAGAAAAAAAAAGTAAAGATTATTTATATTCATCGTTGCATGATGAAAACTGGATGTAACCATGTTTAACTCATATTTATAAATTAGAAGCATAATTTGATCAACGTGTTCATATTTTTATTATTCTATGGCAACGTATGGGTATTCGGCTTTTACCGTAGCAACGCACGGGCATTCTATTAGTGTGTGTGTCTCGCAAGTTCGATGCCAAATAGTAGTGTCGGCACGTGCATGGCGGACCGTTTCGGGACGACCATGAGCCGGGGTCATGGCGTGCGCCTGCTTTGGCTACACGCTCAACTCGGTCACCAGCAACCTGCGCGTTGGTGACGACCATGATGTGGCATGCGCACGCAGCGTCTCGGCAAGGCACACAACTATCAACCGCTCGTGGGCTAAATTGGCGTTCGAGCTTAGCAAGTGCCTATCATCCCCCCTTCCGCCGTGCCCTTGTACATTGTTGCCTTCCCAGCCAACTTGTTTCCAGCGCCACTCCGGATCGTGCCCCTCCTTGAACAACGCAATGAGCGGCAACCAGGAATGCGGGCAGGCACACGAAGCTGGTGTCTTGGGCCATGGTGCGAACTTATCCCATCACGCTGGCCTCGTCGAATGATGTCACGACCCAGTTGAGCAGCCATGCATGCGACCCAGCCTTTCCCAAGATCTCCCCGGCGGGCATGCACTAGCGTGTTGCACGCACAAGACGTTGGCCTGCTTTGGCGTCCGACAAGACGTTGTACGTCGTCTCCATGCACCAACATGTTAGCCGCCTGTTGAAGGCAATGCAACTCTCGATGTATTGATCAGGTGCACGGTGCACGTATATATAAGTACAAGGGCAGCCCTCAGCCTCATCTATACAAGGAAACTAGAGGCGGGGCCGGTAGGAGATTATCCTAATAGATACATGCACATAGTATGTTCAACCCCCTCCCCCTCAGCAGTCAATACATCACCAGTGACGCATAGACTGGACCGGAACCCCTCAAATGTAGGCATCGGTAACCCCTTGGTCATAACATCCACTACTAGAAAAACCCCTACTAATGGCGCACCTAATATGGCTATTAATGGCGCATCTGTGGTGCGCCATTAACAGCACGCCATTAGTAATTTTTACTAATGGCGCACCACCTGGTGCGCCATTAGTATCTGGTATACTAATGGCGCACCGCGGGTGCGCCATTAGTATAGGCCAGGGTGCGCCATTAGTATGCCTCCCAGGGGCCATGTATATCCAGGTGCTTTGGCATGCTAATGACGCACCACCACTGGATGCGCCATTAGTAACCATGGCATATTAATGGCGCACTTACCAGTGATGCGCCATTAGTATGCTTTGTCATACTAATGGCGCACTATCATGTGATGCGCCATTAGTATGAATATTAGGTTTTTTTATTTTTTTATTTTCTGTTTTTTGCACAGGTTACAAAATGTATAATTTGACAAAATATAGACATCACACATCAACAACAGATTCATCGAATACAATAGAAGATTAGTCTTTGAATACAATTCATCATATTAGTCTCTGAATATAATTCATCATATTAGTCTCCGAATTGAAAAGACCGAACAAAGATAGAACATTATATTACAATTCTCGAGACCGCGAGTAGCGAGTTTGTCTTCACATTACAAGTCGATATCGATCATCTAAACTACCATCACATAGAAGAGAGCTGCGGTCATCACGATGAGCATCATCACGATGAAACTCATCTTCATCTGGTTCCTCCAACGCTCCCTCCCCTCTCCCGCTAGATAGCGGGCGTATCTAGATTCGGCCTCGGCCCTAGTGGTGTACCCTTTGTAACTGTTACCGCTGAATCGGTGAACCTGTCTCCGACACTCCTCCCAGTCATCGTAGACTCCGGGAACCTTACCCTTGTACACGACATACGTCGGCATCGCTATGCACTAGCCAAACGAAACGTTAGTACCAATTCACAGACAATACATAAGCAATATATAATTATGCAACAGAACGATCGGAAGAGAAAAGCAAGACATTAATAGCATTGATTACATCTAAGTTGAACGACTCTCGAAACCAAAGAGACATACTACAAGTTCATTAAAGTTTAATTACAACATGAGCCAATCGATGTTTCAGAACTAGACACAGCATCACTGCTTTCGACTCGACTCAAGGGACTAGAGCGTGGATGAAGCCGCCGTCTATCGTGGGAGTCATGAAATAACGGTCGTTGTCAGCCTGCATTTGTAGCATTGTGTCGATGCCACTGTTGGACGGTTGATTTCTGAGGTAGAACTGCCCCGAGGTACGAAGGACATCTTGATGGATGATTTCCGCAAACTCCGACTGGATGCGAAAGAATTCTTGTCGGAGGTCCGCGTCCTGGATTGCCGACACGCTCGCGGCCCAATCTTTGAGTTTACTCGGTAGCAGAAGTTGATGATGGTCCCGTACGATCGCTCGCATGTGATGGATGGCGTAGTAGGCACCCTTCTGACCGCCAGGCGGCTGCTTGACGCAGCAGAACATCGTATTGTGGGAGAACACGTGCTTGCCGTACTTACGAATAGGCCTGGTGAAGGTGCCTCCAGATTGGGCGTAGCCGGGGAGAACATCATCAAGAACCTTCTTGACATTTGTGTAGTCTACGTTCGACTGATGGTCCGGGTCGAAATACGTGGCCATGGAATATTTGGGGCTTAGGAGGATGAGCGTGCAACGTGTGTCACTGCAGAAAACACGGAATGTTAAAAGAAAAACGATCGAAATGTAAGAATTCATATGTTACGGGCCGGTTGAGGGGAGGACTTACTCGGGAAAGTAAGGCACAAGGAAGTTATCCTTATCTTGGTTTGCCAGAATGACGCCTTCGAGGTAAGAACTCGCGACTTGCCGGTGCCCAGCGCTGCCCAAGATCTTGGCACGCATGTAGAAGGGGTCGACTATCATGATGTCCGGGGTCTTGTCGCGAATGATCCGCATCTCCATACTCAGCGAAAATAGCCGAACGAAGGTGTAGTGCAGCGGATGAAGGTTCAACATAGCGTGGATGTCATCAAAACGCAGGACGATCGTACGCCCAATGGAGTTATCCACAAAGCCCTTGCCCTCTGGCACCTTGGCCGCGAAAACCGGGTATGCCACATCCTTCTCTCTGAGACGCCGCTTCTCCAAAGCAAGAACACTGTCATGCAGACTCCGCATAGCACCGATTGCAGCATTGAGCATATTTGTCGGTAGCATCGCCCTACCCGCCACATGCACCCTCCTCGAGATATCCTGCGGTGAAGGTGGCCCGTCCTGAGCACGGATCGTACTCGGTGCCGGCTGGCTCACACCCTTCTTAGTCTTTCTTTTGCGTGCCTTCTTCTTCTCCTGTAATGGGACCGAGTTCTGCTCACAGACCGCCTTCTTGAGTGTGTTGGGGCTGATAATATTTCGCACCTCGCCTATCTGAGGCTCGGTGAAGTCGGCAGCTGGAGGCGTCTCCTGAGAGCTGAACGCCAGACGGCGCCTGTTGCAACTTGGCTTCTCCGCGGTACGAGCTAGATCACACACGTCTTTTGTTGGGTTTGGTTCTTGAGAAGGAGGCCCCATGAAGTCGCCATCGTACCCATGCTCGGCAAAGTATTGATCGACGTTGCCAAATGTATCATCGTCGTCGTCGTCGTCGTTCTGATCCTGTGCCATATGCATGTTTGGATCCAGTGGCATAGGGATGTCCGGCACCGTTACGGCGGTCTTGCCATGGGGCCGACTTGGCGCCGGCACGACTGGCGGTGTTGTCTTTAGGGTGGTGTCCCCCGCCCCCAAACGAATCTGGCTCTTCGGCCAAAGCAGGGGCCAGCTCAGGCAGGCGCTAAGGGTCATCACGTCTTCATCGTCGGCCCCGACGGGTCGAATCGGAGGTAACAAGTCGTCGCAGCCTGGCAGCACCCGAACCAGTTGAACCCTAAACAAGTTGGGTGGCATCTGGGTACCGTGGAACAAGGGGTTGCCCGGTTGAACGATTTTGCCCTTGGCGACATCGACCAACTCGTTGTTCACGAAGTGGAGGAGAGTGCACGGAACGTCGGCGGCGCCCTGCGAAAACATGTAGGGCGTCAGGGATGCCCAGTCAAAGGCAAGGAGATGAAGTCCTGGCCGAGAGAGGCTTAATTAGTTACCGTGATGATGGCGTCGAGCTCGGCTAATGTCGAGGCACCGCCAACGGCGGGCGTGCAGTTGACGGAGGGGCCGCTTGCTGAAGAGGTGCCGGCCGGCGTACACCCGGGTGCATTAAGCTCCCGTGCCGGCGTCAGAGACACCAATGACGCCTCCGCCGGAGGCACCAATGGCCCCGCCATCGCATTATGCGAGTTGCTGGCCGTGAAGCTAGGAATCGGGGGCGGCCCCTGTTGGCCGCCCGCAATCCACGCACTCAACCCCGAGATCAAGGTAGGCACAAGGGCGGTGATCGTCGCTCCGAGTCGTTGTTCCACTTGCTCTTGGACAATCTCCGGAATCCGCGCCACCTGTGCCTTGAGTTCTTGAACCTCTCGCGCCTGGCTTTCCGAGCTGGTCTTTTTCTCCTTCCGCACAACAACGGTATAGTATGACCCCCATTTTGTCGACAAGCCTTTGCCGGCCACACGACCAGCTAACGTCGGCTTACTGAGCTTATCCTTGTTCTTCATTACATTCAACCCCCTATTTAGAGTGGTGTCCCAAGGGTTGCTCTTAGTCGACTCCGCGCTACTGCTTTCAGTCGCCTGCGGAAGGAATGTGAACCATTTAGAAATTTGGCTTCATTAATTAGAATGCAACCATATGGAGCTAATTACGCGGGGGTGTATTCCTTACCAGAACAAGCTCAAGCACCCTGGTCTTCGGATCCGTGGTAAGCTCCTTTGTTATCGGGTCCTCCTTGTACCGGGCCCTGACATAGTTCCTAGTCTGCTTGTTACCGCTGTATTTCTCGAAGCGGGGCGGTAGGCCTTGCTCGGCACAGTCCGCGTCCTCCTTGTCCCATATAGGCTCCGCCACTCTGTAACCGCCGGGACCGAGTGTGTGTTCCCCTATGTTCAGCTCCCGCATTTGTTTCCCCCACTCACTTGATTGGGAGCTTGCGGTGCTCGAGCAATTGATCTTGAAGTCGTTGTAGTCATCTTCGGTGATCGAAGGATTTTTCTCCTTGATCTTCTGATAACTCTCACCTTTCTCGATCATTCTCTTCACATTGCTTTTCCAAGTAGACAGGGCCTTGCTCATCTTCGTGAGGGCAGCATTGTTCACTTTATTCCCTTTGAGGCTTGTGTTTTCAAATTTAGCGAGGAACTTGTATCGTTCGTGCAGCTTCGTGAAGAGGAGGTTGCGCAAATTCCCTCGGTCAGGATGCCTCAGGTTCTCGGTGTTGATCGAGACGGTGCTCCGGACAATGCACCCGAGCTGAAGCGAGTACCCCTTGACTATTCGTTCGGGCACCGTTGGATTCCCGTTGGAGTCCACTTCAGTAACTTCCTCCTTGAGGGTGCGGAGCACGATCGGGCGCCGGTCCTTCCGTTGCCTCTTCGGTTGGCTGCCATCTGTGCGTGCGCCGCCATCATCAGTGGTGGCATCCTCGGCGGCACCATCAGTGGTGGCATCAGTGTGGTCATCCTCAGTGGCACCATCCGTGGTCTCAGGATCGGTGGGGAAGGCGGCGGCCTCATACAAGTGAGGTTGTTCCTCCATCTCCTGGGACAGCTCCCAGAATGCCTTGCCGCCCGAACCCCCGGCCTCATCGTTGTGGGCCATGTTTCTCTCTAAATAGAAACAAAGTTTGGTCAAAAAGTTGGTTATTGTCAAGGAACAAGATCTCTAAGTTGACCAAATAACCTAATTCTCGAGGAATGTCGCCAAAAAGTTGGTTATTGTCAAGGAACAATTGAGAGATGTTTGTGATATTGCCTAGGTGTTTTGGGATAGAACCTGTTAGTGTGTTGTTGCTAAGGTCCAAGTCCATGTTCTCAGGGTAACCTAGTTCTTGAGGGGTGTGTCTAGAAAGTTGGTTGCTGCAAAGATACAAGGTTGTGAGTTTGGTCAAATTGCCTATGATGTTTGTGATATTGCCTTGGATCTTGAAGGCACTGTTGCATGATGCAGTGGTACAGCCAGCATGGGACCTCATCTTTGCAGGCTAATTTTCTAGATTGTAACACTGGGATTTGTGCACAAGCTAAGCTAGCTAAGACAGTAGCTTCCTTGCAACCCACAAAAGATAAAGGAAAAGGAGTGAAAAGGGGGAGATGGTTAGCTTTGATGAGCAGGCAACATCTTCCTAACCCCCTTCTTCTTGTCTCCTCTCACTATCTCTCTCACACACATGGCAAGCAAGGGTGTCTGAGTGTGTGAAAAAAATACTAAACTAATCCAACCACTAAAGCAAATTAATTTTTATTTCGGTTGAGAATCGGGCAGCTTCTAGGTCAGGAAAATTGGGCATGACCTTTGCTAATTTTCTTGACCTTGGAGTGCCCCATTTCTCAACCGAAACGGAAATTAATCAACGTTTCAGGAGAAAGGGGTCATTTTAGAAGATCACAAGTAGCAGCAGCATCACTTGACAAAATCACAACTAGCAGCAGCAACTCGCAGATAGCAGCAGCAGCATCACTTGACAAGTAGTACAGCAGCATCACTTGACAAGTAGTACAGCAGCATCACTTTACTAAAAATGAAGAAGAAAAAAGGCAGACAATGTCATGGGGAATTTAATTATGCAACATCAACCTCGTTGACACCGCTAGCATAATGAAACAGACTCCTATTATACATTCGAACCAGCGGCGAGGGATCTTCTTGCTGGAAACTAACACCTAGAGGAAAACTCTGCTCCAAAAGCGCATATACATTCTGTTCACAGGTAATGGAGGGAGAGGAAGAGCCCTAGCCCTGTAGCACA
>NC_057813.1:750152209-750196336 GCF_018294505.1 Triticum aestivum | reverse complement strand
TCACGACAACACGACTGGGCTTTGGCGGGTCGGTAATGAAGAAGCATTGGTCCACTTGGGAAGCCAGTACCCATGGCTCATTTTTCGCGGTGACGTTTGCGCCCGCGGTCTTGGATTTGGCTTCGGGTATAACCATGGTGGTGAAATACCGGTCTTCTTTTATGACGTTCTTGGCCCATCTGACACGGAACATCGGGACCTTCTCTCCAGCGTAGCTCAGCTCCCAGATCTCCTCGATCCTTCCGTAGTATCTGTCCTTGTCGTTACCGGTGTAGGATTCCATCGTTACCCCGGAGTTCTGATAACCATCGCTCTTCATGTCCTTGGCCTCGGTGTAGAATGTGTAGCCGTTGATATCATACGCCTCATAGGTCATCAGGTTGTGCTCGGCGCCCTGTGACAAGGCGAATATGAGTTGTTCTTCCGCGGAAGAATCCTCATGTAAAGGGTACGACAGAAGCTTCTGCTTGAACCAACGCGTGAAACATGAGTTGTGCTCTTTGATTATATCTCCGTCCATCCTCTATTGGCCTTGGTCATTGTACGTCTTCTTAATAAAGGTTTTGTGCTCTACCACCCAAGGATCGACCACGTCTATGTGTTGTAGCGCGACTAGGTTTGCTCTTTCAAAGTCGGCGAGTCGACCATCGAAGTCGACATGCATTTCGCGGCGACCCTCACGGTGACCCCATCCAGCGAGCCTGCCGAGGTGCCTGTTGACGGGCAGACCAACGGGGTTCTCGATGCCTAGATAATTCGTGCAGTAGGAGATGCACTCTTCGGTCAAAAAGCCCCTGGCTATGCTTCCTTCTGGACGTGACATGTTGCGAACATATCCTTTGATGACACCATTCATCCTTTCAAATGGCATCATGCTGTGCAGGAACGTCAGCCCGAGTTGGATGATATCCTCCACTATATGGACCAGCAGATGCACCATAACGTCGAAGAATGCGGGCGGGAAGTACATCTCAAGCTCGCATAGTATCACCATGATCTCTTCCTGTAGCCTTCTGAGTTGCCTCACGCCAATCGACTTCCGAGAGATGACGTCGAAGAAGTTGCATAGGCCAAATAGCATTTCACGGACGTGCGCATCCATGATCCCACGGATTGCAACTAGAAGTATCTGCGTCATCAGCACGTGACAGTCGTGAGACTTCATCCCGCTGAACTTCTGCTTCGCTGGGTCTAGGTATCTGCTTATCTTCCCCGCGTAACCGTAAGGAAGTTTTACTCCTAGGAGGCAGGTGAAAAACTGCTTGATCTCCTCCTGACTTAGAGTGAAGCACGCGGGAGGGTAGTCATTTCCGGTCTTCTTGGCCTTTTTGCCTTTGCGACGACTTTCTGTGTCCTGCTTCGCCTCATCATCATCATCATCATCATCATCATCATCATATATAGCGTGAAGCTCCTGCCTGATGCCCATTGATTTCAAGTCTGCCCTTGCTTTCGGCCCATGTTTGGTCCTCTCTGGCATGTTGAGCAGGGTACCAAGCAGACTCTCGCACATGTTCTTCGTGATATGCATGACATCAAGGCTGTGAGGCACACGGTGGATCTTCCAGTACGGCAAGTCCCAGAAAACAGACCTCGTTTTCCATACCTTCAGCAGCGGCTATGGCGCCTTTTGCTTCTTTCCCGGCAGTGGGCAGACTTTCCAATTTTTCAACAGCTTGTCTATTTCCTCGCCGCTCCTTGCACACGGGCGTTTTCGGGGTTCGGTTTCACCATCGAACAGATCCTTGCGTTTCCTCCACGGGTCATCGTCGTGAAGCCACCTTCGATGTCCCATGAACACGGTTTTAGAAGACCCGGGATCTCTATCTAGCTGGCGATACGTTGTGTCATCCATGCACCTTACGCATCCAGAAAATCCGTGGACTACCTGCCCCGCAAGATATCCGTAACCGAGATAGTCGTGCACCGTCGTGAGCAGTGCGGCTCTCATAGGGAAATATTCTTTCTCTGCGGCGTCCCACGTATTGGCTGGCGTTTTCCACAGCGTGTCAATCTCCTCTTTCAGCAGCCCCAGATACAGATTGATGTCGTTCCCTGGTTGTTTCGGCCCTTCAATTAGCATACTCATGTGAATGTACTTCCTCTTCATGCACAACCAGGGGGGAAGGTTGTACATCCACACGAACACAGGCCAGGTGCTATGTGTGCTTCTCTGGCTGCCAAACGGATTGACTCCATCGGTGCTCGCGCCCAGCATGATGTTCCTTGGATCGTTCCCAAATTCTGGGTATTCGAAGTTCAACGCTTGCCACTGGCTCGCATCCTTAGGGTGACTCAGCATCTTGTCTTTTTTATCTATCTCCGGATCATTTGCGTCATCTTCTCGCTTCTTCTCCTCCCTATCCGCGTGCCAACGCAGGAGTTTTGCCACCTTAGGGTCCGCGAAATACCGCTGCAGACGAGGAGTGATCGGAAAGTACCACACCACTTTTCGAGGAGCTTTCTTCCTCTTCTTGTATCGAGTGACACCGCACACCGGACATATGGTAGACTCCGCGTGCTCGTCCCGATAAATGATGCAATTGTTCATGCACACATGGTATTTCACGTGCGGTAAATCCAGAGGACACACGATTTTCTTCGCCTCCTCCAAACTGGTCGGGCACTTGTTCCCCTTGGGAAGACGTTCGTGCCAGAGTGACATGTTCTCGTCGAAGCATGCGTCGGTCATTTTGTGTTTTACCTTCATCTCCAGAGCCATGAGCGTTACTTTCAGGCGGGTATCCTCGGGCATGCATCCTTCATACAATGGAGTAACCGCGTCTAATTCAAGTTGATCCATCTTGGCTTTCTCTCGGGCGGCAGCTCTTGCGTTATCCGTCTGCTTGAGAAGCAGCTCTTGAATATGAGGGTCCTGCACCCAGCCCATCGATGGTCCAGCGTCGTCTGCTCCGCCGGCATCATCATCATGTCCTGCATCTTCTACATGATGACTGTGTACAGCATCACCATCGTGATCATCTCCTGGGGATTCTTCGTCTTCTCGCCCCCCCGAGCCGCGGTGGTTGTCTTGCTGCCCTTCCTCATTTCTTGCCCGGCCCCCATGGACGACTTCGTAGTCATCTTCATCACCTTGTCACCGATAGCCATCCATGAAACCACGCAAGAGCAGGTGGTCCCGCACCTGCCCGGAATCCGGGTCCGCAATAAGGCTATTCAGCTTGCATCTTCGACACGGACATCTTATCTCCGTCTCGTTCTTTTGAAGCATCTCGGCCTTCGCGGACCTCAAAAACCTATTCACGATGCCTTCGGTCATCGTGCGGACCATGGTCGCCTGCGGGGTAGAGCAAAACAATATTTTAGAACCAAGAAAAAATTTGGCATGACTTTCCCTAAAAATAGGACCAAAAAGAATGCTTAATGCCAAAATTCTCGCCGAAACGGAAATGAATCAACATTCCGGCAAAATATTGGCAACTATCGCATTTCAAATACCGGTACACCTCCAAACACAAACACATATGCAACACCACAAACATATGCAACACCACGAACATACATAGATCTAGCTAGGCCATAAAAAGTGCATGTGCACATTGTTGTAGGGAGAACAACATAAATATAGCTTCCCCCCTTACTTACCTAGCAAAATAAGGTAACTTAACCACTTAATTTGAATGAATCTATGGTGGAAATGAGGTGAAAAAGAGGAGGCACCCGAGACAAGGAGGAGGCGGTGGAGAGAATGAAGTGGGGAGAAAGTGAGTGTGGGAGGAGAGGCTGTCCAAAATATCTTGTTGCTGCCCACTTACTAATGGCGCACCAGCAACAAATGCGCCATTAGTAATCCAGGTTACTAATGGCGCACCCCCTAGTGGTGCGCCATTAGTACTTTTGCAAAAAAAAGGAATAAAAACAATAATAAAAAAATAACATTAATGGCGCACCTTCTGGCTCGTGCGCCATTACTAGTTACAACTAGTAATGGCGCACCACCAGTGGATGCGCCATTAGTATGTTTGGACAGGCGCACTAGTTCAAAAAAAATTGGTACTAATGGCGCACCGTGGGCAGGGTGCGCCATTAGTAGTTTCAACACTAATGTCGCATCAGAAGGTGGTGCGCCATTAGTATATACTAATGGCGCACCACAAGTCTGGTGCGCCATTAGTGTCATTTCCATCTATAGCCCTTTTCCTAGTAGTGATCGGCAAACTGCTGAGCCGTAGGAACATGAAGAACGCGGATGCGCCCAAGAGCCACCTGCTCTCGCACGAAGTGAATGTAGGGCTCAATATGCTTCGTGCAACGATGATGAACGGGGTTGGCAGAGAGGTAGACTGCAGAGACATTGTCACTATAGACAATGGTGGCCTTCGAGACGTCAAGGAGCTACTCCTGGAGAAGCTGCCGAAGCCACGAGCACTCGGCGACGACATTGGCCACAACACGATACTCAGCCTCAACACTGGAGCGGGATACCGTGGGTTGTTGATTAGACGACCACGATATAAGCGAGGGACCCAAGTAGACGCAGTAGCCGGAAGTGCAGCGACGGGTGTTGATACGTCTCCAACGTATCTACTTTTCCAAACTCATTTGCCCTTGTTTTGGACTCTAACTTGTATGATTTCAATGAAACTAACCCGGACTGACGCCGTTTTCAGCAGAACTGCCATGATGTTGTTTTATGTGTAGAAAACAAAAGTTCTCAGAATGTCCTGAAAATCCAGAGAGGCAAGTTTTCGAAAATATAAAAAATACTGGCGAAAGAATCAAGACCAGGGGGGCCACACCCTGTCCATGAGGGTGGGGGCGCGCCCCCTGTCTCATGGGCCCCCCTGAGGCTCCGCCGACCTCAGCTCCAACTCCATATATTCCGTCTCACGGAGAAAAAACCCAGAGAGGAAGTTTCATCGCGTTTTACGATACGGAGCCGCTGCCAAGACCTAATCTCTCTCGGGAGGGGTGATTTGGAGTCCGTTCGGGGCTCCGGAGAGGGGGATTCGTCGCCGTCGTCATCATCAACCATCCTCCATCACCAATTTCAAGATGCTCACCATCGTGCATGAGTAATTCCATCGTAGGCTTGCTGGACGGTGATTGGTTGGATGAGATTTACCATGTAATCAAGTTAGTTTTGTTAGGGTTTGATCCCTAGTATCCACTATGTTCTGAGATTGATGTTGCTATGACTTTGCTATGCTTAATGCTTGTCACTAGGGACCGAGTGCCATGATTTCAGATCTGAAGCTATTATGTTTTCATGAATATATGTGTGTTCTTGATCCTATCTTGCAAGTCTATAGTCACCTATTATGTGTTATGATCCGACAACCCCGAAGTGACAATAGTCGGGATACTTCTTGGTGCTGACCATAGTTTGAGGAGTTCATGTATTCACTATGTGCTAATGCTTTGTTACGGTTCTCTATTAAAAGGAGGCCTTAATATCCCTTAGTTTCCACTAGGACCCCACTGCCACGGGAGGGTAGGACAAAAGATGTCATGCAAGTTCTTTTACATAAGCACGTATGACTATATTCGGAATTCATGCCTACAATGCATTGATGAATTGGAGCTAGTTCTGTGTCACCCTATGTTATAGCTATTACATGAGGAATCGCATCCGACATAATTATCCATTAATGATCCAATGCCTACGAGCTTTTCACATATTGTGCTTCGCTTATTTACTTTTCCATTGCTACTATTACAATTCCTACAAAACTATTATCTTTACTTTTGCCACTGTTACCTTTATTATCATACTACTTTGGTACTAAATACTTTGCTGCAGTTACTAAGTTATCCAGGTGTGGTTGATTTGAAAACTCAACTGCTAATACTCAATAATATTCTTTGGCTCCCCTTGTGTCGAATCAATAAATTTGGGTTGAATACTTTACCCTCGAAAGCTGTTGCGATCCCCTACACTTGTGGGTTATCAAGACTAATTTCTGGCGCTGTTGCCGGGGAGCATAGCTCTATTCTTTGAGTCACTTGGGATTTATATCTGTTGATCACTATGAAGAACTTGAAAGACGCAAAAACCAAGATTTTGCCCTCAACTACGAGGGGAGGTAAGGAACTTCCATCTAGCTCTGCACTAGATTGTCCTTATGTTATTAGTAAGCTCGCGACACCTAAACCTGCTACTGCTATGAATTCTGATATGTCGCATGTTATTGGTGATGCCACTTCTGCTATGCATGATACTTATGATGAAACTACTTCTGTGCGTGACACTACTTTGCCATTAGGTGAATTTCTTGATGAACAACTTGCTAGGGTTAGAGGGAATGAAATTATTGAAGATGCTATTATTGATGATAGTGATGATGAAAGTTCTCCCCCTGATTATGAATTACCTATTGTTCCTGAGGGTTATGTTATGGAAGAGGAAGCTGTTGGAGCTATCTTTGCTTGTAAAGATAGATATGATCTTAAAAAGGTATTAGCTAAATGGAAGCAGCAGTCTCTTAATGCTAGAATGAAACCTGACCCTGCTTTTCCTACTTCACCTATCTGTGTTACTGATAAGGATTATGAATTCTCTGTTGATCCTGAAATAATTACTTTGGTTGAATCTGATCCTTTTTATGGCCTTGAATCTGAAACTGTTGTGGCACATCTTACCAAGTTAAATGATATAGCCACCCCGTTTACTAATGATGAGAAGTCTCGCTATTATTATATCCTTAAGATATTTCCGTTCTCATTAAAGGGTGATGCTAAGACTTGGTTTAATTCTCTTGATCTTGGTTGTGTGCATAGTCCCCAGGATATGATTTATTACTTTTCTGCTAAATATTTCCCTGCTCATAAGAAACAAGCTGCCTTGCGGGAAATATATAATTTTGTGCAAATCAAAGAAGAGAGTCTCCCACAAGCTTGGGGGAGGCTTATCCGATTACTTAATGCTTTGCCTAATCATCCTCTTAAGTAAAATGAAATACTTGATATCTTTTATGATGGACTAACCGATGCTTCCAAGGACTACTTGGATAGTTGTGCTAGTTGTGTTTTCAGGGAAAGAACAGTCGACGAAGATGAATTACTATTGAATAATATGTTGACTAATGAAAATAATTGGACTCTTCCTGAGCCAATTCCCGAGGCAATTCCTGAACAAATTGAGCCAACTCCTGAGCCTATTCCTAAACCCACTCCGAAGAAGAGAGGTGTTCTATTTCTCAGTCCTGAAGATATGCAAGAGGCAAAGAAATCAATGAAAGAAAAAGGTATATAAAAGCTGAAGATGTTAAGAATTTACCACCTATTGAAGAAATACATGGTCTTAATATATCACCTGTCGAAGAACCACATTGTCTTGATAACTCGACACAGGTAGTAAAGGTAAATTCTCTCTGTAGATATGATAAAGTTGAAATTCCCTCTACTAAATTTCATAGCCCATGCTTAGATGAATTTGATGACTTTATGGCTAGACAAGAAAGTTTTAATGCTTATGTTGGTAGAGAATTAAAGAATAATGCTTTCGAGATAGGACGTGTGAGTGATTATATGGCTAGAGTTAAAGGTGAACTTAAACTCATTAGCAAATATGCTTCTATGGTTGCTACTCAAGCTGAGCAAGTACTTAAAGCTCAAAATGATTTTCTCGATGAATTAAATAATAAACATGACTTTGCTGTTAGAATGGCTACTAGAACTGGTAGAATGACTCAGGAACCTTTGTATCCTGAAGGCCACCTTAAGAGGATCGAGCAAGATTCTCAGAGATATAATTTAGAGGCACCTAGCTCTTCTAAAAAGAAGAAAAAGAAAAACCATAGGACTTTGCATGCTTCTAGTGAACCTATTGTAGACACACCTGTGAATCCCAATGATATTTCTATTTCTGATGCTGAAACACAATCAGGTGATGAACATGAACCTAGTGATAATGTTAATGATAATGTTCATGTTGATGCTCAACCTAGCAAAAATAATGAAGTAGAAGTTGAACCTGTTGTTGATCTTGATAACCCACAATGAAAGAATCAATGTTATGATAAGAGAGATTTCGTTGCTAGGAAGCACGGTAGGGAAAGAGAACCATGGGTTCAGAAACCCATGCCCTTTCCTCCTAAACCATCCAAGACATAGGATGATGAGGATTTTGAGCGCTTTGCTGAAATGATTAGACCTATCTTCTTATGTATGCGCTTAACTGATATGCTTAAAGTAAACCCTTATGCTAAATATATGAAGGATATCATTACAAACAAAAGAAAGATACCGGAAGCTGAAATTTCCACCATGCTAGATAATTACACTTTTAAGGGTGGAATACCAAAGAAACTTGGAGATCCGGGGGGTACCAACTATACCATGGTCCATTAAAAGAAATTATGGAACTGCTTTATGTGATCTTGGAGCCGGTGTTAGTGTTATGCCTCTCTCTTTACATCATAGACTTGAATTGAGCAAGTTGACACCTACTGAAATCTCTTTGCAAATGGATGATAAATCAACTGCCATACCTGTCGGTATTTGTAAGGATGTGCCTGTTGTGGTTGCAAATGTCACTATCTTAACAGACTTTGTTATTCTTGATATTCCCGAGGACGATAGTATGTCCCTTATCCTTGGTAGACCATTTTTGAATACTGTAGGGGCTGTTATTTATTGCAACAAAGGCAATGTCACGTTTCATGTTAATGGTAATGAGAATACGGTACACTTCCCGAGGAAACAATCTCAAATTCATAGCATCAATTCTATTGGAAAAGTTCCAACTATCATTATTGGAGGTTTTGAATTTCCTCTCCCTACTGTCAAGAAAAAGTATGATATTCTTATTGTTGGGGATGTTCATATCCCCGTTGAGGTAACTTAGTGTTATTCAAAATTTCTTCGGTTTCGTGTTATTCGGAATGAGTTTGTTAACAAGACTTGATCAACCTTGTTAGTGGATTCATTTTGATGATCATGAGATGGATGAAACTAGAAGACACAACCTTCTGTACCCTCTTTTTTACTTTCTATTATTTAAAATAAATAAAGCAAAAATAGTATTATCTGTCTGTTTTCTGAATTATCCGTGCAATAAAAAAATATACCGAAAATAAAAGTGCTCCAAATGCCCTGCAAATTTAGTATGATTTTTATGGAATATTTGAGGATTTTAGGCACTGAAATCACTGCAGGAGGGGCAAGCACCAGGCCACGAGAGTGGAGGGCGCGCCCACACCCCTTGGGCGTGCCCCCTGTCTCGTGGGCCCCTGGTGGCCCCCCTCCACTTATGCCAGCACCCACACACTCCATCTTCTTCCTAAAAAAATCCCCATCCAGCTCAAGCACGAGTTCTAGCTCATTTTGCTGCGATTTTCGATCTTCTTGCTCAAAGCTTCATTCACAAAACTGATTTGGGAGATTGTTGCTTGGTATGTGACTCCTCCATTGGTCCAATTAGTTTTTGTTCTAGTGCTTTATTCATTGCAAATTTTTACTGCATAGGTGACCCTGTTCTTGAGCTGGCATGTTAAATTTATGAGGTCCCAAGTAATTCTAATGCATGATATAGGCTCTAGGCACTTGTAGGAGTAGTTGCTACCAATCTTGTTTAGTTTTATTCACTTTTATTTTGAAGTTACTAAAATTTCAGAAATTTTTCAAAAAAAGAAATATGTCTAGGAGAATGTATCAAGGTGTTTCCTCAATAAAGAAAGGACCCAGGCTTGCTATGCGTGAGCAAGACGATGAACTACCGAGGGACACAGAAGTACGAGCTTGTGAGTGGCCATCCGACGATTTTATGGTCGAAGCAGGCTTTAAGGAGGAATTTGACGCGTATGTGCGTAATGCCGATCTGGAGGACTTCTTACAAGATAAGTGTCCTCAGTACTATCAATTGACTGATTCATTTGTGCGAAGGTTTAAATATAAATGTACACGTAGTTCTCCGAGTGTCCTATTTGATATCTATGATACATCTTATACCATGGACTTAAAGGATTTTACAACTGCTTGCAAACTTCCACAGTGGGGCAATATTAATCATCCCCACAAATCTGAATTTAGAGATTTCCTTGCTAGTATTACTGTGGCAGAATCTAGGGATATTGCACAAGCTACCATAGGGAGCAATCATTTTCCTGCTATACATTATTTTGCTCTTTTAATTGGTAGATGCATTAAGGTAAAGATGAAGCATGTCATATGTGTGTGTCTGATCTTTGTGTCCTCAAGAGTGCTGTGTTAGGTTATAAAGATTATAACTTGGGGGCAATAGTTGCACATAGTTGCATAATAACGGTAGAGCTGGAGATTTATTTGGATGAATTTATGTGACCCGTGTGGCAAATTATCTTGGTATAGCCCCACGAGAGGGGGATATGATATTGCCTCCTGCTTATTTAGATTATGACGCTATGGTCCAACATCATTTTCTTAAGAGGAATGAACAATTCCTCCAGTATCGACTAATCTTTGACAGACGTAGCGCTGTCCATGTTACTCTTCCTGCTCCTTTCCTTTTTGATTAACAGGCAAAAGGAAGATATGTTGTTACCAGGGAGGAAGCAGCTGAACACGAGGGGAGAGCGGAGGCGGCTCACCAACATGCCGCAGCTCAGGAGGCATTTGCTGCTGCATCTCAGTACGACCCCAGTTACAACTACGGATATCAGCCAGGCTATCCTTGGCATTAGACCAACTTAGGCCAAAAGCCTAAGCTTGGGGGAGTACACATTTCTCACCGACTTTACGTTCATGTTCACACACTATTCTAGTCGTCGGTGCTCATACTCTTTCATTGTATTATCCATGCTAGTTTAATTTTCTTTTTCTAGTTTTTTCTTGTGTGTCTGATAAACCTTAAGAAAAACCAAAAAAATTAGTTAGTTTAATTTCCATGCTTTTAGTAGAATTAAAATGAAAACCCAAAAAGATTTCTCCTTCTTCTTCTTACTTGTTGGGAGCTTTCCCGTGTAAATAGTTTTGTTTTCTTTTCTTTCCTTTGGGGATCGAGAGTAGAAGACCATATTGAAAATGTTTAGTGGCTCTCATATGCATGATTGTTTATTTAACTTAGAGCCCATATTACTTTGTCTTCTCTCTTAAGTTGAATGCTTGCAGATTCCAGCTTAGTCCAATGCACGTGCACTACTATTATTATACACATCGTTCGGTCGTGCAAGTGAAAAGCAATAATGACGATATATGATGGACTGATTGAGATGAGAGAAGCTGGTATGAACTCGACCTCTCTTGTTTTTGTAAATATGATGAGTTAATCGTTCCTGATTCAGCTTATTATGAATTAAACATATTTGCAATGACATTTAGAGATTGTAGTTGCTTGTGCCGTGCTTGATTAGCTATGAGTTATAATGGTTTACCTTACGTGCCAACATGCTATTAGAATGGTTATGATGTGGTATGATGGGATGGTATCCTCCTTTGAATAAATTGAGTGACTCGACTTGGCACATGTTCACGCATGTAGTTGAAACAAATCAACATAGCCTTCACGATATTTATGTTCATGGTGGATTATATCCTACTGATGTTTGTACTCGGTGTGAATTAATTTTAATGCATGTTTATGACTGTTGTCGCTCTCTCAGTTGGTCGATTCCCAGTCTCTTGCAAGCCTTCACCTGTACTAAGCGGGAATACTGCGTGTGCATCCAAACTCCTTAAACCCCAAAGTTATTCCATATGAGTCCACTATACCTTCCTATATGCGGTATTTACCTGCCGTTCCAAGTAAATTTGTATGTGCCAAACTCCAAATCTTCAAATGAAATTCTGTTTTGTGTGCTCGAGCAGCTCATGTTTCAACTAGGGTTGCCTATATCTTCCATGCTAGGTGGGTTATTCTCAAGAGGAGTGGACTCCGCTCCTCATTCACGAGAAAGGGCCGGTAACCGGGATGCCCAGTCCCATGATCCAAAAAGATCAAAGCAAATCAATATAATTAAACAAAACTCCCCCAGGGCCGTTGTTAGTTGGAGGCACTCGTTGTTTCGAGCAAGCCATGGATTGATGCTTGTTGGTGGTGGGGAGTATAAACTTTTACCATTCTGTTTGGGAACTGCCTACAATGCATGTAGTATGGAAGATACAACCATCTCATAGTTGTTGGCGTTGACAGTGAAAGTATGCCGCTCAAAATGTTATTCAATCTCTATTTTAGAATCGAGCTCTGGCACCTCTACAAATCCCTGCTTCCTTCTGCGAAGGGCCTATCTATTTACTTTTATGTTGAGTCATCACCTTCTTATTAAAAAGCACCCGCTGGAGAGCACACTGTCATTTGCATTCATTACTATTGGTTTATATTGGGTATGACTTGACTGGATGTCTTTTACCATGAATTACAATGTTTATTCAGTCCTTGATCTTTAAAGGTGCTCTGCATTTATGTTTTGTGATCTCAGAAAGGGCTAGCGAGATACCATTTTGTTAGATCATGTTATGGTTATTCTGAGAAAGTGTTGTCATCCGAGTTTTATTATTATGGCTCGCTAGCTTATTATGCCATTGCTATGAGTAATTGTGAGACCTAAGTGTTATTGTGAGTATGGTTAGCTCATAATATTTGCTGAAACCTGAATGCTAGCTTTACATATTTACAACAACAAGAGCAAATAGAGTTTGTAAAAGTTTTTCTTTATCACTTTCAGTTTATCAACTGAATTGCTTGAGGACAAGCAAAGGTTTAAGCTTGGGGGAGTTGATACGTCTCCAACGTATCTACTTTTCCAAACACTTTTACCCTTGTTTTGGACTCTAACTTGTATGATTTGAATGAACCTAACTCGGACTGACGTTGTTTTCAGCAGAACTGTCATGATGTTGTTTTCTGTGTAGAAAACAAAAGTTCTCGGAATGTCTTTAAATTCAATGCAGGCAAGTTTTGGAAAATATAAAAAATACTGGCGAAAGAATCAGGACCAGAGGGCCCACACCCTGTCCACGAGGGTGGGGGCGCGCCCCCCTGTCTCGTGGGCCCCCTGAGGCTCCGCCGACCTCAGCTCCAACTCCATATATTCCGTCTCGCGGAGAAAAAACCCAGAGAGGAAGTTTCATCGTGTTTTACGATATGGAGACGCCGCCAAGCCCTAATCTCTCTCGGGAGGGCTGATCTGGAGTCCGTTCGGGGCTCCGGAGAGGGGGATTCGTCGCCGTCGTCATCATCAACCATCCTCCACCACCAATTTCATGATGCTCACCGCCGTGCGTGAGTAATTCCATCGTAGGCTTGCTGGACGGTGATGGGTTGGATGAGATTAACCATGTAATCAAGTTAGTTTTGTTAGGGTTTGATCCCTAGTATCCACTATGTTCTGAGATTGATGTTGCTATGACTTTGCTATCCTTAATGCTTGTCACTAGGGCCCGAGTGCCATTATTTCAGATCTGAACCTATTATGTTTTCAAGAATATATGTGTGTTCTTGATCCAATCTTGCAAGTCTATAGCCACCTATTATGTGTTATGATCCGACAAACCCGAAGAGACAATAATCGGTATACTTCTCGGTGATGACCATAGTTTGAGGAGTTCATGTATTCGCTATGTGCTAATGCTTTGTTCCGGTTTTCTATTAAAAGGAGACCTTAATATCCCTTAGTTTCCACTAGGACCCCGCTGCCACGGGAGGGTAGGATAAAAGATGTCATGCAAGTTCTTTTCCATAAGCACATATGAATATATTCGGAATACGTGCCTACATTACATTGATGAATTTGAGCTCCCTGGCTGGCATGCACTAGCGTGTTGCACGCACAAGACGCTGGCGTCCGACAAGACGTTGTACGTCGTCTCCATGCACCAGCATGTTAGACGCCTGTTGAAGGCAATGCAACTCTCGATGTATTGATCGGATGCACGGTGCACGTATATATAAGTACAAGGGCAGCACTCAGCCTCATCTATATAAGGAAACTAGAGGCGGGGCCGGTAGGAGATTATCCTAAAAGATACATGCACATAGTATGTTCACCCCCCCCCCTCACTCCGCAGTCAATACATCACCAGTGACGCATAGACTAGACCGGAACCCCTCAAATGTAGGAGTCGGTAACCCCTTGGTCATAACATTGGCAAACTGCTGAGCCGTAGGAACGTGAAGAACGCGGATGCGCCCAAGAGCCACCTGCTCTCGCACGAAGTGAATGTAGAGCTCAATATGCTTCGTGCGACGATGATGAATGGGGTTGGCAGAGAGGTAGACTGCAGAGACATTGTCACAGTAGACAATGGTGGCCTTCGGGACGTCAAGGAGCAACTCCTGGAGAAGCTGCCGAAGCCACAAGCACTTGGCGACGGCATTGGCCACAACACGATACTCAGCCTTAGCACTAGAGCGGGATACCGTGGGTTGTCGCTTAGACGACCACGACATAAGCGAGGGACCCAAGTAGACGCAGTAGCCGCAAGTGGAGCGACGGGTGTCCGGACAGCCAGCCCAATCGGCGTCACTGTAGGCAAGAAGGTCGGTCAATATATATATTGTTCTCGTTTACTGTTCTCGTTTTTACTTTATATTTGTACTTTCCTTTATACTTTAAAATATACTTTTCAAAAAGATATTTGCAAAAATGTTGAACAGGTATTTGAAAAATGTTTCATAACTATTAAAAAAATGCTGAAAAGTATTTAAAAATATTAGTTAAGTATTAAAAATGTTGAGTAAGTAGTAAAAAATGTTGAACGATTATTTGTAAAATGTTGAACAAGTATTTGAAAAAATTTGAACATCTATTTTAAAAATGTTGAACAAGTATTTAAAAAAATGAATAAAGTTCGCACAATGTTAAACGTGTATACAAAAATGTTGATCACTTATTAAAATATTTTTTTGACATATAAAAATATGTAGAGTGAAAAGGAACACAAAAGAAAACCAAAAAATGTAGAAGAAAACAGAAAAGCAAACAGAAAAACGGAGAAGAAAAAAAATAAAAAATAAAAAATGGAGAATACAAAAGAAAAGAAAGAAGAAAAAACGGCTCGACGCGGTTCAAGTTGGCGCGCCCTTTAAAGCAACATGAATTGTAGGGTGGCCAGGTGGCTAGTAGCGTTCTCTTTCTTTTATGGGGACCAGGGTTCGAGTCCTTTTCCTTCTCTTTTTATCCCACAGGGTGCAAAAATGGGCCGGTCCAGTAACGACCAGGACCGCGAAATTATGTAGACGCGATAGTTTCGATGCAATCGCGGAAAGCTGCTGGGCCGAAAAAATCCACATCGAGAGGCTGGCTTTATTTATTATCGCCCCGTTCGTTTCTATTCCGTCTCTATTTAGTACCACATCGCCTGCTAGAGAACTTGTTTTGCAGCTTAAGTAGTGTGTATACGGCACTCTACTTGCCGATGACGCAAAGCTGTTCCAATAAGTCTGTCGAGGCAAAAAGCAGTCACAACATACTTCTGGCATGGCTAGGCCGTGGGCCTGTCACCTTAAGTTGCTGTTAAGTCGTGCATGAGACAGGCCAGAAGTGTGAAATGGCGTCAGTCTTTTTTTAGATATAATTTAAAACTGCTTTTGTTAATAACACAATTTATTTTATTTTATTTTTTTGAGGTCCAAAACCTACTTATATTTTGGTTCACAAAACATGAGGTATCTCTTCCGTGCTTCTACCGCCGTAGGCAACATCTCTTCATCTTGTTTAAATATTCAACGGATTATGGTCGAATTCTAATGGCTTATACTGTAGATCTCAAGGGGAGAAATGAAGAGTTCACCAACTAGAGTTTAATACCTTGAGAAATGAGACTGATGGTCGTGAATAACCTACGCTCCACTCTCTCGACCGGCGGCATGAGAACAACCACTATTGGCATGGTGGTTCCCAATGGGAGACCGAGGTATGTGAAGGGTATCTCTCCAACCGAACGAACAAAAAGGTAAACTCTCCCCTCCAAGCTTCATCGGTAAACTTGTGAATTCTCCACCCCTCTTCTTGCCGCTCCAGCGGCCAATGGTGGAGAGGGGAATCTCGGTGCCTTCGCTCCGGCTAGTAGTTCAGTTTGGAGTTTTATTTGCCGCGGGTGCGGTGCTCGGGCTGATGGTGACGCCTGTTGTTTGAGTTTGTCTTCCAGGCTCTGATCCTTCTCAATTTTGTTCATCTTGACATAGTAGACGGAGCTCTGGCATAGATTTGTGTCGTTTCCTTGGGCCAGCAAAATTAGGGTATCTCATCATGTATGCGCGACGATGAGATTTGGTTTCAGTTGCTTTAGATCTATTCAAGGGTTCAATGCGACGACTACGGCTCGATGACATTTGTCCTTAGGGGCACGTGCACAAAGACTTTCCGACTGTCATTGACAAGATCAAGCAGTCTCTGATAGGAGAGCGGCGACAGCAGCGTATCGGCGACTCATTCTGTCAACGGTACCAGTCGTTCAGTGGTCTACAGACTTCAATGTATTTTTTATTATGTTTGAGGTACTTTATACTTCTAATAAACTTTTATAATATATCCAGATCTGTTTGCAAAAGTAAAGTTGTTTTGGGGGTGTGGGTTGGGCGGTCTTGCATGCTAAAGACACGGCAACCGACACAAACGGCATCAGTTGGGCACCAACTGAGACGTCCACCTCATCAAAATGTGTTCTAGCTCTAACATTACTTGTGGTAGCACAAAATTAGTTCTTTTCTTACTCGAGAGTTACATATTTTACTTTAATTTTTATAATTTCTGAATATTTTCCCAGAAAATTATGAACATTTTAAAATTCATAAACATTTTTTTAGAGTCATGAACATATTTGCATTGTTTTTTACAAGTCTTGAGCATCTTTTCCAATTTTAGAGTACATTTTAGTTTCGAAACTCTAATATGTTTTCCTAAAATTCTTGTATATTTTCAATTCATGAATATTTTTAGAATAAATTTGCTCAAAATGAAAAATAATGAAAACAAACAAAATCGGACAAGGGCTCGCCAACTTACGCCTCACGTGGTTGTTTCCTCGGCTATTTAGCGCTTTGTTTTTTATATTTTTTAAATTGTCGAAATTTCAACAAAAATAGAGGATTTTCTTAAATTTTGCAAAAAAATTGTAGATTACTGAAGAACAGAAACAAATCCATGAACCTATTTTAATACTATTTTTCAAAAAATTCTAAAAATATTATCAATTAATAGACATTTTATAATTCATAAAAATTGATATTTTATTTTGTATAAAATTAATGATTTTTTATTTCATGAAGTTTTTCAAAATTTGATGAGTTTTCGAATTGGATAACAATAAGTAGATTCATGTGCATTGTTTTTTTAATCGAAACTTCTAAAAATGTGGCCCAAGTTGTTTGAACATATGATTTATTTAACAGCGCGAAACACTTTTCTTAATAATTTTTCAATTGTACTTTTTGGAGAACCTTTCCTTTTGACTGCAAAAGTTTGCCATTGCCAAAACTTGATTGCATGGAAAGCAAACTTAATAGATAAGAAGGTTTTGTCGAAAAAAAATACATGAAACTTCTGAAAAATCGTGCCATTTTGAACATTATCTGATTCAGTTTTCTGCTATATATATAGTTTCCATAAATACTTTTTCCCTACTCAATATGATCATGCATTTATGTTATCCCTTGCTACCTCCGTTTGAGCTTATTAATCACCATGGCATTTGCGGTCAAAGTTTGATTATATATTTAACTAGCACAATGTTAATGCATGTCAACAAAAATTATATTGTTGAATTCGTATTTGAATGTACTTTCCTATTATTATTGCCAGGTAATTTAGTTATTAGTTAAAATTGTGTTTAAAATAGGACCGAAAAGACGAAGGGCTAATAAATCAAGGTAGTACTCACTACTTCCGTTATATGCCATCCAAAGCATGTCATTAGATTCATATGCGGATGTAGTTTCTAAAAAAATAATTTGCCCCACATATTAGCTAGCTAAAGCGTCGACCTAAAACTATGAATACTCTATACACCTAGACCGGAAAAAGGTCGAACATAGGCTAATGGAGTACTAAACAAGAATTCAGTGTCATGCATGCACTATATGCTCACATTGTACAAGCATGTGATGACCCACAAGTATAGGACGCGTGTGATTTGTTCTACTACCAAGTCAATCTTGGTCCATGTTGTCGGAGCTTTCTTATTGAGTTTATTTTGTTGCTATTAGTATTTTTCATTTATGCATAGGCCGGGTGTAATGCTTTAAACCATTCTAAGTAATAAAGCCACCCTTCATTGAAAAAAATAGTATTTTCATTTGAACTGGAAGTTTACGAAGAAGGGGCTTTGTTGAAATGCATGAGTTTGTTTTCCTATTTTCTTTGGAAGAATGAGATGACCAAGAACATGATCAAGTTTGTAGCTGCTCATCGCCTCATCCTTAAAAAAAGGGTTGTTGCTGCTCACATAATATTCACACATGGTTGGTGTCATGGCAGTGGCCGGCGGAAGGAAGCTTCTGTTTGACATAGAAATTTCATTTTTCTAGATACTACAAGAAATCAGTGGAGCAGTTGGTAGGATAATGGCGGATCCTGCACGTGTGTTACAGGTGTTTCTCTCTACTTTGTGCTCCTGATTTGTTTTCCTTACAATATGGCGGATTAATGTATATTCTTTTGAAGTCATAGTACATTCATGGTTTGTATATATGTTTGTGTGCTGCAAACCTAAGTCCGGCAGGCAGCAGCTGATTTCTTCATTTGCTATCTTTATATTCTTCAAAGCAATTAAATTTCTTATCTTGCACCTGAGATGAACCTACAATCTAGAGCACAAGGAAATTATAGATCATTTTTTCTATTGCTTCTGCGAACTTAAGTTATGGCTTTTAGAAGTATTTAAACATCATGTCTTTTATATGGTTGTCTACCTTCCCAAAAGAATTGAGGATCAATTGAGCTATCAAACATAATATAGGACACAAAAATAGAAGTGTATGAGCATGTAGTGTATAATTGGGGAGATTACGGGAATGTATTGACAAGTGACAAGCATATTTCCTTGCGTCCTCGATGCTGCTTCCTTAGCTCACACAGTAGTTCTCTTAATACGTATCATACTCGATTCGATCGTGGCCATCATGGTGTTTTTGAGGGAGAGCGAGGCATCTGCCATCGCGCAGCTGAAGAAGTCGATGCTCGGGGCGAGGTTGGCCACCGTGGCCGGCATGAAAGATGATGGACTTAAAGGCCGGTGACAGGTTCGCCACCGTCGCACCGTCTCTCAACTTGGCGGAGACACGAAAGGAGAGCCGTGGTGCCATGAAGACATCCACGCATGCTGCCGTGACCATGACCAGGCCATTGTGCTGGTAATAAAGGTACTTTTTTGCAGGGCGCTGGTAATAAATATACTAATTGTATACAAATCCCCCAGCTTCGAAAACATTAGATAAATATCCTACTTATTATTGAAAAATCTTGATTCAAGATAAATGAAACCTTTCGTATATACTATGAGCTTGGGAAACATTAGATAAATATCCAACTTATTATTGAAAAATCTTGATACAAGATAAATGAAACCTTTCCTATATACAATGAGCTTATTACTGAAGGTTGCATCGATTGTGCTATTATTGCTGAAATAACAGGCTTATGTGAATTTGTCAATCTTTACCTTGTAATAGTGATTGTCTGTCTTTGTGTACCTTGTAATAGTGACTGTCAATTTTTGTGTACCTTGTAATAGTGACACGTGGATGCGTGAAGTTGAGTGATACTCCCTCCGAAAAAAATATAAGAGCGTTTAGAGTGGAAAGTCAATTTGGCTCCCGGGGCCAAAAAAATTAGAAAAAAAATCAAGGCAAAATTTGTTTGTATACTTAGTCACATCCAAGTGCCACCTACAAATTTGAAAGCAAAAAGCTTAAACAGTTTGGCTTGTGCCAAATAAACAAATTGAACACCAAAATGCCAGCCCAAATTTGTTTTTTTTGGTCGATGAAACACCGCCGCTCCGCTTCGCATGAAATTGTCATGCATGCTTGCGACACTAACACAAACATCTAAAAAAAATTCAGAATTTTTTGAAAACATTTAATATAATCTTTTGCGTTACTGTTTGCTACTTTATTGATCGATACACTCTTATATTTCTAATTTACAGAGGGAGTATTAATGCTATTTAAAAATGGATGATATATATCCAGTTATCAGTTCTTGGGTGGCGATCGATCTGGCTGGTTAAGGAGATACGAAGATTGCCTAGAAGGAAAAAAAAGTGAAGATAATTTATATTCATCGTTGCATGATGAAAACTGGATGTAACCATGTTTAACTCATATTTATAAATTAGAAGAATAATTTGATCAGCGTGTCCATATTTTTATTATTCTGTGGCAACGTATGGGTATTTGGCTTTTACCGTAGCAACGCATGGGCATTCTATTAGTGTGTGTGTGTCTGGCAAGTTCGATGCCAAATAGTAGTGTCGGCATGTGCATGGCGGACCTTTTCGGGACGACCATGAGCCGGGGTCGTGGGGTGCACCTGCTTTGGCCACACGCTCAACTCGGTCACCAGCAACCTGCGCGTTGGTGACGACCATGATGTGGCATGCGCACGCAGCGTCTCGGCGAGGCACACAACTATCAACCGCTCGTTGCCTAAATTGGCGTTCGAGCTTAGCAAGCGCCTATCACCCCCCCCTTCCGCCGTGCCCTTGTACGTTGTTGCCTTCCCAGCCAACTTGTTTCCAGCGCCACTCCGGATCGTGCCCCTCCTTGAACAACGCAATGAGCGGCAACCAGGAGTGCGGGCAGGCACACGAAGCTGGTGTCTTGGGCCATGGTGCGAACTTATCCCATCACGCTGGCCTCGTCGAATGATGTCACGACCTAGTTGAGCAGCCATGCATGCGACCCAGCCTTGCCCAAGATCTCCCCGGCTGGCATGCACTAGCGTGTTGCACGCACAAGACGTTGGCCTGCTTTGGCGTCCGACAAGACGTTGTACGTCGTCTCCATGCACCAGCATGTTAGCTGCCTGTTGAAGGCAATGCAACTCTCGATGTATTGATCGGGTGCACGGTGCACGTATATATAAATACAAGGGCAGCCCTCAGCCTCATCTATACAAGAAAACTAGAGGCGGGGCTAGTAGGAGATTATCCTAATAGATACATGCACATAGTATGTTCAACCCCCCTCCCCCTCCGCAGTCAATACATCACCAGTGACGCATAGACTGGACCGGAACCCCTCAAATGTAGGCATCGGTAACCCCTAGGTCATAACATCTCGCACGAAGTGAATGTAGGGCTCAATATGCTTCGTGCAACGATGATGAACGGGGTTGGCAGAGAGGTAGACTGTAGAGACATTGTCACTGTAGACAATGGTGGCCTTCGAGATGTCAAGGAGCAACTCCTGGAGAAGCTGCCGAAGCCACGAGCACTCGGCGACGGCATTGGCCACAACACGATACTCAACCTTAACACTGGAGCGGGATACCGTGGGTTGTCATTTAGACGACCACGATATAATCGAGGGACCCAAGTAGACGCAGTAGCCGGAAGTGGAGCGACGGGTGTTGATACGTCTCAAACGTATCTACTTTTCTAAACACTTTTGCCCTTGTTTTGGACTCTAACTTGTATAATTTGAATGAAACTAACCCGGACTGACGCTGTTTTCAGCAGAACTGCCATGATGTTGTTTTATGTGTAGAAAACAAAAGTTCTCAGAATGTCCTAAAAATCCACGGAGACAAGTTTTGAAAAATATAAAAAATATTGGCGAACGAATCAAGACCAGGGGGCCCACACCCTGTCCATGAGGGTGGGGGGCGCGCCCCCTGTCTTGTGGGCCCCCTAAGGTTCCGCCGACCTCAGCTCCAACTCCATATATTCCGTCTCGTGGAGAAAAAAACCAGAGAGGAAGTTTCATCGCGTCTTACGATACGGAGCCGCCGCCAAGCCCTAATCTCTCTCGGGAAGGCTGATTTGGAGTCCGTTCGGGGCTCCGGAGAGGGGGATTCGTCGCCATCGTCATCATCAACCATCCTCCATCACCAATTTCATGATGCTCACCATCGTGCGTGAGTAATTCCATCGTAGGCTTGCTGGACGGTGATTGGTTGGATGAGATTTACCATGTAATCAAGTTAGTTTTGTTAGGGTTTGATCCCTAGTATCCACTATGTTCTGAGATTGATGTTGCTTTGACTTTGCTATGCCTAATGCTTGTCACTAGGGACCGAGTGCCATGATTTCAGATCTGAAGCTATTATGTTTTCATGAATATATGTGTGTTCTTGATCCTATCTTGCAAGTCTATAGTAACCTATTATGTGTTATGATCCGACAACCCCGAAGTGACAATAGTCGGGATACTTCTCGGTGATGACCATAGTTTGAGGAGTTCATGTATTCACTATGTGCTAATGCTTTGTTACGGTTCTCTATTAAAAGGAGGCCTTAATATCCTTAGTTTCCACTAGGACCCCGCTGCCACGGGAGGGTAGGACAAAAGATGTCATGCAAGTTCTTTTCCATAAGCACGTATGACTATATTCGGAATACATGCCTATATTACATTGATGAATTGGAGCTAGTTCTGTGTCACCCTATGTTATAGCTATTACATGAGGAATCACATCCGACATAATTATCCATCAATGATCCAATGCCTACGAGCTTTTCACATATTGTGCTTCGCTTATTTACTTTTTCGTTGCTACTATTACAATTCCTACAAAACTATTATCTTTACTTTTGCCACTGTTACCTTTATTATCATACTACTTTGGTACTAAATACTTTGCAGCAGTTACTAAGTTATCCAGGTGTGGTTGAATTGACAACACAACCGCTAATACTGAATAATATTCTTTGGCTCCCCTTGTGTCGAATCAATAAATTTGGGTTGAATACTTTACCCTCGAAAGCTGTTGCGATCCCCTACACTTGTGGGTTATCAAGACTAATTTCTGGCGCTGTTGTCAGGGAGCATAGCTCTATTCTCTGAGTCACTTGGGATTTATATCTGTTGATCACTATGAAGAACTTGAAAGACGCAAAAACCAAGATTTTGCCCTCAACTACGAGGGGAGGTAAGGAACTTCCATCTAGCTCTGCACTAGATTCTCCTTCTGTTATTAGTAAGCTTGCAACACCTAAACCTGCTACTGCTATGAATTCTGATATGTCGCATGTTATTGATGATGCCACTTCTGCTATGCATGATACTTATGATGAAACTACTTCTGTGCGTGATACTACTTTGCCATTAGGTGAAATTCTTGATGAACAACTTGCTAGGGTTAGAGAGAATGAAATTATTTAAGATGCTCTTATTGATGATAGTGATGATGAAAGTTCTCCCCCTGATTATGAATTACCTGTTGTTCCTGAGAGTTATGTTATGGAAGAGGAAGCTGCTGGAGCTATCTTTGCTTGTAAAGATAGATATGATCTTAAAAAGTTATTAGCTAAATGGAAGCAGTAGTCTCTTAATGCTAGAATGAAACCTGACCCTGCTTTTGCTACTTCACCTATCTGTGTTACTGATAAGGATTATGAATTCTCTGTTGATCCTAAAATAATTACTTTGGTTGAATCTGATCCTTTTTATGGCCTTGAATCTGAAACTGTTGTGGCACATCTTACCAAGTTAAATGATATAGCCACCCTGTTTACTAATGATGAGAAGTCTCGCTATTATTATATCCTTAAGATATTTCCTTTCTCATTAAAGGGTGATGCTAAGACTTGGTTTAATTCTCTTGATCTTGGTTGTGTGCGTAGTCCCAAGGATATGATTTATTACTTTTCTGCTAAATATTTCCTGCTCATAAGAAACAAGCTGCCTTGCGGGAAATATATAATTTTGTGCAAATCAAAGAAGAGAGCCTCCCACAAGCTTGGGGGAGGCTTATCCGATTACTTAATGCTTTGCCTGATCATCCTCTTAAGAAAAATGAAATACTTGATATCTTTTATGATGGACTAACCGATGCTTCCAAGGACTACTTGGATAGTTGTGTTGGTTGTGTTTTCAGGGAAAGAACAGTCGACGAAGCTGAATTACTATTAAATAATATGTTAACTAATGAAAATAATTGGACTCTTCCTGAGCCAATTCCTGAGGCAATTCCTGAACCAATTGAGCCAACTCCTGAGCCTATTCCTAAACCCACTCCGGAGAAGAGAGGTGTTCTATTTGTCAGTCCTGAAGATATGCAAGAGGCAAAGAAATCAATGAAAGAAAAAGGTATATAAAAGCTGAAGATGTTAAGAATTTACCACCTATTGAAGAAATACATGGTCTTAACATACCACCTGTCGAAGAACCACGTTGTCTTGATAACTCGACACAGGTAGTAAAGGTAAATTCTCTCTATAGATATGATAAAGTTGAAATTCCCTCTACTAAATTTCATAGCCCATGCTTAGATGAATTTGATGACTTAATGTATAGACAAGAAAGTTTTAATGCTTATGTTGGTAGAGAATTAAAGAATAATGCTTTCGAGATAGGACGTGTGATTGATTATATGGCTAGATTTAAAGGTGAACTTAAACTCATTAGCAAATATGCTTCTATGGTTGCTACTCAAGCTGAGCAAGTACTTAAAGCTCAAAATGATTTGCTCGATGAATTAAATAATAAACATGACTTTGCTGTTAGAGTGGCTACTAGAACTGGTAGAATGACTCAGGAACCTTTGTATCCTTAAGGCCACCCTAAGAGGATCGAGCAAGATTCTCAGAGAAATAATTTAGAGGCACCTAGCTCTTCCAAAAAGAAGAAAAAGAAAAATCATAGGACTTTGCATGCTTCTAGTGAACCTGTTGTAGACACACCTGAGAATCCCAATGATATTTCTATTTCTGATGCTGAAACACAATCAGCTGATGAACATGAACCTAGTGATAATGTTAATGATAATGTTCATGTTGATGCCCAACCTAGCAAAAATAATGAAGTAGAAGTTGAACCTGCTGTTGATCTTGATAACCCACAATCAAAGAATCAACGTTATGATAAGAGAGATTTCGTTGCGAGGAAGCACGGTAGGGAAAGAGAACCATGGGTTCAGAAACCCATGCCCTTTCCTCCTAAACCATCCAAGACAAAGGATTATGAGGATTTTGAGCGCTTTGCTGAAATGATTAGACCTATCTTCTTACGTATGCGCTTAACTAATATGCTTAAAGTAAACCCTTATGCTAAATATATGAAGGATATCATTACAAACAAAAGAAAGATACCGGAAGCTGAAATTTCCACCATGCTAGCTAATTACACTTTTAAGGGTGGAATACCAAAGAAACTTGGAGATCCGGGGGGTACCAACTATACCATGGTCCATTAAAAGAAATTATGGAACTGCTTTATGTGATCTTGGAGTCGGTGTTAGTGTTTTGCCTCTCTCTTTACATCGTAGACTTGAATTGAGCAAGTTGACACCTACTGAAATATCTTTGCAAATGGATGTTAAATCAACTGCCATACCTGTTGGTATTTGTAAGGATGTGCCTGTTGTGGTTGCAAATGTCACTATCTTAATAGACATTGTTATTCTTGATATTCCCGAGGACGATAGTATGTCGATTATCCTTGGTAGACCATTTTTGAATACTGTAGGGGCTGTTATTGATTGCAACAAAGGCAATGTCACTTTTCATGTTAATGGTAATGAGAATACGGTACACTTTCCGAGGAAACAATCTCAAGTTCATAGCATCAATTCTACTGGAAAAGTTCCAACTATCATTATTGGAGGTTTTGAATTTCCTCTCCCTACTGTCAAGAAAAAGTATGATATTCTTATTATTGGGGATGTTCATATCCCCGTTGAGGTAACTTAGTGTTATTCGAAATTTCTCTGGTTTCGTGTTATTCGGAATGAGTTTGTTAACAAGACTTGATCAACCTTGTTAGTGGATTCATTTTGATGATCATGAGATGGATGAAACTAGAAGGCACAACCTTCTGTACCCGCTTTTTACTTTCTGTTATTTAAAATAAATAAAGCAAAAATAGTATTATCTGTCTGTTTTCTAAATTATCCATGCAATAAAAAAAATATACCAAAAATAAAAGTGCTCCAAATGCCCTACAAATTTAGTATGATTTTTTATGGAATATTTGAGGATTTTAGGCACTGAAATCACTTCAGGAGGGGCAAGCACCAGGCCACAAGAGTGGAGGGCGCGCCCACACCCCCTGGGCGTGCCCCCCTGTCTCGTGGGCCCCTGGTGGCCCCCCTCCACTTATGCCAGCACCCAAACACTCCATCTTCTTCCCAAAAAAATCCCCATCTAGCTCAAGCACGAGTTCTAGCTCATTTCGCTACGATTTTCGATCTTCTTGCTCAAAGCTTCATTCACAAAACTGCTTTGGGAGATTGTTGCTTGGTATATGACTCCTCCATTGGTCCAATTAGTTTTTGTTCTAGTGCTTTATTCATTGCAAATTTTTACTGCATTGGTGACCCTGTTCTTGAGCTGGCATGCTAAATTTATGAGGTCCCAAGTAATTCTAATGCATGATATAGGCTCTAGGCACTTGTAGAAGTAGTTGCTACCAATCTGTTTAGTTTTATTCACTTATATTTTGAAGTTACTAAAATTTCAGAAATTTTTCAGAAAAAGAAATATGTCTAGGAGAATGTATCAAGGTGTTTCCTCAATAAAGAAAGGACCCAGGCTTGCTATGCGTGAGCAAGACGATGAACTACCGAGGGACACAGAAGTACGAGCTTGTGAGTGGCCATCCGACGATTTTATGGTCGAAGCAGGCTTTAAGGAGGAATTTGACGTGTATATGCGTAATGTCGATCTGGAGGACTTCTTACAAGATAAGTGTCCTCAGTACTATCAATTGGCTGATTCATTTGTGCGAAGGTTTAAATACAAATGTACATGTAATTCTCCGAGTGTCCTATTTGATATCTATGATACATCTTATACCATGGACTTAAAGGATTTTACAACTGCTTGCAAACTTCCACAGTGGGGCAATATTAATCATCCCCACAAATATGAATTTAGAGATTTCCTTGCTAGTATTACTGTGGCAGAATCTAGGGATATTGCACAAGCTACCATAGAGAGCATTCATTATCCTGCTATACATTATTTTGCTCTTTTCATTGGTAGATGCATTAACGGTAAAGATGAAGCATGTCATATGTGTGTGCCTGATCTTTGTGTCCTCAAGAGTGCTGTATTAGGTTATAAAGATTATAACTTGGGGGCAATAGTTGCACATAGTTGCATAATAATGGTAGAGCTGGAGATTTATTTGGATGAATTTATGCGACCCGTGTGGCAAATTATCTTGGTATAGCCCCACGAGAGGGGGATATGATGTTGCCTCCTACTTATTTAGATTATGACGCTATGGTCCAACATCATTTTCTTAAGAGAAATGAACAATTCCTCAAGTATCGACTAATCTTTGACAGACGTAGCGCTGTCCATGTTACTCTTCCTGCTCCTTTCCTTTTCGATTAATAGGCAAAAGGAAGATATGTTGTTACCAGGGAGGAAGCAGCTGAACACGAGGGGAGAGCGGAGGCGGCTCGCCAACATGCCGCAGATCAGGAGGCATTTGCTGCTGCATCTCAGTACGACCCCAGTTACAACTACGGATATCAGCCAGGCTATCCTTGGCATTAGACCAACTTAGGCCAAAAGCCTAAGCTTGGGGGAGTACACATTTCTCACCGACTTTACATTCATGTTCACACACTATTCTAGTCGTCGGTGCTCATACTCTTTCATTGTATTATCCATGCTAGTTTAATTTTATTTTTCTAGTTTACTTTTTGTGTGTCTGATAAACCTTAAGAAAAACCAAAAAAAATTAGTTAGTTTAATTTCCATGCTTGTAGTAGAATTAAAATGAAAACCCAAAAAGATTTCTCCTTCTTCTTCTTTGATGAGGAGCGAACCTCGAGGCGAGGGTCGATCCGTTGTTGGCCCGATCTTTCACGGCACAAAAATCCATCACAGCAAGAACTCATCACAGGTTTACGAAGATGCTCGCAAATCCCGCGGAAACAACACGCCAACCCCTCGATCCGAAGGAATAACGTGGACGAACCGTATAGGTTCAGCTTGTAATCTCCTATGCTATGCGTCGTGGGAACTCACACGCTAGTAGAGACTTTTGACAAGATTTCTCAAAACTCGATAATGGCCGATGGCCGGAACACACACGGTGTCTAATTCATCTCAAAATAACCTGACCTCTTACAACGATGCATAAGGCTTTATATATAACCACTCAAACCTGGCCTAACCCCTCACGCACGCACACAAGTTGGAAAAGAAAATAAATTAGTACTATAAAATAAATGAGTCCAATCCTTTTACATCTTGGATTAGATTTTCTAGCTAACTTAATCTTGTGCGCCATATTTCTTTCTGGCGGGCCCCAACCGATGCTTTTCAAGGAACGGAAGTTCCATGCAAAATTTCTGGATAATACGTGACCAATTTTCTCCTTACATGGCAATAACAAAACTAAGAATCTTGGCTGTGCCTGCTTCCTTTTAAACCAGCGAGCTGCACCTTTATCTCTCCAATTAGAGTCCCACATAAAATCATCTATACGTGTCCAAATTGAATCATGATCTACCTCCGTCGGTCTAGGCAGCGCAAACAAATTAATGGTACCTCTTATTTTATTGGAGCTCCGAATAAGACCTGAACCTGATGTATTTAGAACTGAATCAGCTAATGCTTTGACCTGGTACGTGCATGTAGTAGCATATGCATGCGCCATTTGGTCCATGTTAAACATATGATAAGCAGCATGGGCCGAACCAACATGCATGCGTTCAAATCCTTGAACAACTGCAACATCAACACGACTGGAGCTAGGATTGGTCATATCATTCTTACTTGTTGGGAGCTTTCCCGTGTAAATAGTTTTGTTTTCTTTTCTTTCCTTTGGGGGTCCAGAGTAGAAGACCATATTGAAAATGTTTAGTGGCTCTCATATGCATGATTGTTTATTTAACTTAGAGCCCATATTACTTTGTCTTCTCTCTTAAGTTGAATGCTTGCAGATTCCAGCTTAGTCCAATGCACGTGCACTATTATTATTATACACATCGTTCGGTCGTGCAAGTGAAAGGCAATAATGACGATATATGATGGACTGATCGAGATGAGAGAAGCTGGTATGAACTCGACCTCTCTTGTTTTTGTAAATATGATGAATTCATCGTTCCTGATTCAGCTTATTATGAATTAAACATATTTGCAATGACATTTAGAGATTGTAGTTGCTTGTGCCATGCTTGATTAGCTATGAGTTATAATGGTTTACCTTACGTGCCAACATGCTATTAGAATGATTATGATGTGGTATGATGGGATAGTATCCTCCTTGAATAAATTGAGTGACTCGACTTGGCACATGTTCACGCATGTAGTTGAAACAAATCAACATAGCCTTCACGATATTTATGTTCATGGTGGATTATATCCTACTGATGTTTGTACTCGGTGTGAATTAATTTTAATGCATGTTTATGACTGTTGTCGCTCTCTCAGTTGGTCGCTTTCCAGTCTCTTGCTAGCCTTCACCTGTACTAAGCGGGAATACTGCTTGTGCATCCAAACTCCTTAAACCCCAAAGTTATTCCATATGAGTCCACTATACCTTCCTATATGCGGTATTTACCAGCCGTTCCAAGTAAATTTGTATGTGCCAAACTCCAAATCTTCAAACGAAATTCTATTTTGTATGCTCGAGCAGCACATGTTTCAACTAGGGGCTGCCTATATCTTCCATGCTAGGTGATGAGGAGCGAACCTCGAGGCGAGGGTCGATCTGTTGTTGGCCCAATCTTTCACGGCACAAAAATCCATCGCAGCAAGAACTCGTCGCAGGTTTACGAAGATGCTCACAAATCCCGTGGAAACAACACGCCAACCCCTCTTTCCGAAGGAATAACGTGGACGAACCGTATAGGTTCAGCTTGTAATATCCTACGCTATGCGCCGTAGGAACTCACACGTCAGTAGAGACTTTTGACGAGATTTCTCAAAACTCGATAATGGCCGATGGCCCGAACACGGTGTCTAATTCATCTCAAAATAACCTCCCCTACAATTATCATATGCTATGGCTATTTATATCAGTATAGCCGACCCAAACATGAGTGCGCTACAAGAAAGAAATATAAACAGGACTCTCCTAAGAAATATCAACCGAATCTAATTAAATCTAAGCAATAAAAACTCTTTTTATTTGTGCGTCACATATTTGGTTTGCCCTTCTTGGTGGCCCCCACCCGGACTCCTTCAACGTGAGCAAATTCCACGTACATGTTCTGGAACCCATCATGGCGTAGTCCGTGCATGGTAAGAAGTAAAACCAGAAATAAACGTTGATTCCCTGCCTTCTAAACCAGTGTATCTCCTTCTTATCTTCTAGTAGCAAACTTGCATGAGACTCCTGATGTTGCACGCTTGTTGATCTGGATAAGAAATACAAAAGTAGTTTAATACTTTCCTCCTTGTGGGTCACAAACGTAGCTTGGCTTAAGCCATGGTTAAACTCAACGGGCCTATGCCCAATGGATCCAACCACATGCATGTGTGGGTATTGAGCGTTCTCATCTATGTGATCTCGATCATCAGCTCGTGCATCATCTTGAGCATCAATAGTAATAGGAGCAGGCATGGCCATATCATCCTCCCTCCCTTTAAGCGAAAACGTCCTCGATTTCGTGTCAGTCTCTATAACAACGACATAATCTGCGGAATGAACGTGCGCCGAAAAAATTTCAGTAGGTTTGACTTCCTTTTTTGCTTCTTCTTGTTCCTTCATCTTTTGTTGTCGCTCTTTCCTCCATGTCTTGAATAACTTCTTCTCCATGGCCACGAGGACATATTTTGTACCCCGTTCGACAGTATACATTTTGGCGCGATAGTCATGCGTAGCATAGTTTTTCTTGTACCATGGCTCTCCCAGTAGCATATGACACGAAACCATGGGCACTGGAATTACGTCGCACAAACCCTCACAAGAAAATTTCCCGACTGAAAACAGTACCATAGTTTGGTGCGTGATGTCGAGCTTGTCGTGGCACCTCCTCAGCATGTACGGTCGTGGATGTGGTGTAACTGATAGCTCCAGCTTCTCCACCATGTCGATGCCGACCACGTTGACCGAGCTGTCATGGTCAATCGTCATGGCACAAACTTTCTCTCCCACTTTACAGTAGGTGTGAAAAAGTTCAGCACCATAACCTTTCTCCTCCAGCAAAAAATCGCCGGAGAGCCTCCAGGACCTCCTTGGTGACGGCGCACCGGCCGTCTCCTCCGAAGTGCCGTGAGAAACGCCGGTCTCTGATACCACTTGATGAGGAGCGAACCTCGAGACGAGGGTCGATCTGTTGTTGGCCCGATCTTTCACGGCACAAAAATCCATCGCAGCAAGAACTCGTCGCAGGTTTACGAAGATGCTCGCAAATCCCGTGGAAACAACACGCCAACCCCTCGTTCCGAAGGAATAACGTGGACAAACCGTATAGGTTCAGCTTGTAATCTCCTACGCTATGCGCCGTAGGAACTCACACGCCAGTAGAGACTTTTGACAAGATTTCTCAAAACTCGATAATGGCCGATGGTCGGAACACACACGGTGTCTAATTCATCTAAAAGATAACCTCCCCTACAATTAGCATATGCTATGGCTATTTATATCAGTATAGCCAACCCAAACATGAGTGCGCTACAAGAAAGAAATATAAACAGGACTCTCCTAAGAAATATCAACCGAATCTAATTAAATCTAAGCAATAAAAACTCTTTTTATTTGTGCGTCGCATATTTGGTTTGCCCTTCTTGGTGGCCCCCACCCGGACTCCTTCGACGTGAGCAAATCCCACGTACATGTTCTGGAAACCATCGTGGCGTAGTCCTTGCATGGTAAGAAGTAAAACCAGAAATAAATATTGATTCCCTGCCTTCTAAACCAACGTAGCTCCTTCTTATCTTCTAGTAGCAAACTTGCATGAGACTCCTGATGTTGCACGCTTGTTGATCTGGATAAGAAATACAAAAGTAGTTTAATATGTTCCTCCTTGTGGGGCACAAACGTAGCTTGGCTTAAGCCATGGTTAAACTCAACGGGCCTATGCCCAATGGATCCAACCGCATGCATGTGTGGGTATTGAGCGTTCTCATCTATGTGATCTCGATCATCAGCTCGTGCATCATCTTGAGCATCAATAGTAATAGGAGCAGGCATGGCCATATCACTAGGTGGGTTATTCTCAAGAGAAGTGGACTCCGCTCCTCATTCACGAGAAAGGGTCGGTAACTGGGATGCCCAATCCCATGATCCAAAAAGATCAAAGCAAATCAATATAATTAAACAAAACTCCCCCAGGGCTGTTGTTAGTTGGAGGCACTCGTTGTTTCGAGCAAGCCATGGATTGATGCTTGTTGGTGGTGGGGAGTATAAACTTTTACCATTCTGTTTGGGAACTGCCTATAATGCATGTAGTATGGAAGATACAACCATCTCATAGTTGTTGCGTTGACAGTGAAAGTATGCCGCTCACAATGTTATTCAAACTATATTTTAGAATCGAGCTCTGACACCTCTACAAATCCCTGCTTCCCTCTGTGAAGGGCCTATCTATTTACTTTTATGTTGAGTCATCACCTTCTTATTAAAAAGCACCCGCTGGAGAGCACACTGTCATTTGCATTCATTACTATTGGTTTATATTGGGTATGACTTGACTGGATGTCTTTTACCATGAATTACAATCTTTAGTCAGTCCTTGATCTTTAAAGGTGCTCTGCATTTATGTTTTGTGGTCTCAGAAAGGGCTAGCGAGATACCATTTTGTTATATCATGTTATGATTGTTTTGAGAAAGTGTTGTCATCCGAGTTTTATTATTATGGCTCTCTAGCTGATTATGCCATTGCTATGAGTAATTGTGAGACCTAAGTGTTATTGTGAGTATGGTTAGTTCATAATATTTGCTGAAACCTAAATGTTGGCTTTACATATTTACAACAACAAGAGCAAATAGAGTTTGTAAAAGTTTTTCTTTATCACTTTCAGTTTATCAACTGAATTGCTTGAGGACAAGCAAAGGTTTAAGCTTGGGGGAGTTGATACGTCTCCAACGTATCTACTTTTCCAAACACTTTTATCCTTGTTTTGGACTCTAACTTGTATGATTTGAATGAAACTAACCCGGACTGATGTTATTTTCAGCAGAACTGCCATGATGTTGTTTTATGTGTAGAAAACAAAAGTTCTCGGAATGTCTTGAAATTCCATGGAGGGAAGTTTTGGAAAATATAAAAAATACTGGCAAAAGAATCAAGACCAAGGGGCCCACACCCTGTCCACGAGGGTGGGGGCGCGCCCCCCTGTCTCGTGGGCCCCCTGAGGCTCCGCCGACCTCAGCTCCAACTCCATATATTCCGTCTCGCGGAGAAAAAACCCAGAGAGGAAGTTTCATCATGTTTTACGATACGGAGCTGCCGTCAAGCCCTAATCTCTCTCGGGAAGGCTGAACTGGAGTCCGTTCGGGGCTCCGGAGAGAGGGATTCGTCGCCGTCGTCATCATCAACCATCCTCCATCACCAATTTCATGATGCTCACCGCCTTGCGTGAGTAATTCCATCGTAGGCTTGCTGGACGGTGATGGGTTGGATGAGATTGACCATGTAATCAAGTTAGTTTGTTAGGGTTTGATCCCTAGTATCCACTATGTTCTGAGATTGATGTTGCTATGACTTTGCTATGCTTAATGCTTGTCACTAGGGCCCGAGTGCCATGATTTCAGATCTGAACCTATTATGTTTTCATGAATATATGTGTGTCCTTGATCCAATCTTGCAAGTCTATAGTCACCTATTATGTGTTATGATCCGACAAACCCGAAGTGACAATAATCGGTATACTTCTCGGTGATGACCATAGTTTGAGGAGTTCATGTATTCACTATGTGCTAATGCTTTGTTCTGGTTCTCTATTAAAAGGAGGCCTTAATATCCCTTAGTTTCCACTAGGACCCCGCTGCCACGGGAGGGTAGGACAAAAGATGTCATGCAAGTTCTTTTCCATAAGCACATATGAATATATTCGGAATACGTGCCTACATTACATTGATGAATTGGAGCTCCCCGGCTGGCATGCACTAGCGTGTTGCACGCACAAGACGTTGGCCTGCTCTGGCGTCCGACAAGACGTTGTACGTCGTCTCCATGCACCAGCATGTTAGACGCCTGTTGAAGGCAATGCAACTCTCGATGTATTGATCGGGTGCACGGTGCACGTATATATAAGTACAAGGGCAGCACTCAGCCTCATCTATATAAAGAAACTAGAGGCGGGGCCGGTAGGAGATTATCCTAACAGATACATGCACATAGTATGTGTTGACACACGAACACGTCACGTTTACCCTCGACGCCGGGGGTGATGCACCGCAGCTCACGTCGAAGGAGACCCGACCGACAGCGCGATACGCAAGACAGTCGGCGGGTGCTTTTGCAGACCCGAAACCCCGCGCACCCGGGAGGGACCCCGTCAGGGATTGCGGCGGCTATGGGCTGACCTAGGTCGATTCGCTCGCCCCTAGAGCCCCGGGATTCGCAGATCTCAACAAAGAACAGCGAAGAACGAGAGAGAAAAACCGTGGAGAGATAAAACGTAGATAAAAAAGTAGTATATTGATTTGTTCGATTGTGTGTTGTTCAATCGGCCGTCACCCCCAACATATATAAGAGGCGGCTGGACTTCCCGTACAAGTAAAGGATTCATCTAGGCTTTCCTTACAAGAAAAATTACAACAATTCGCGTCCTAGAGTCCTAGTTCTATTTCAACTCGGATTCAGTCTGAATCTGGCCCAACTTCTGTCTTCCTCCTTGTGCAGGCCGCCGAGCCTCCATATGACCTCCGATCAAGATGGCCCAAATACCAAACTTGTGCGCCTCGACGATACGAACAACTCTCATGTTGATCACTTTTTCAAATAAGGCCATCTTGAATACTTTTCGAGGTCGTCTTTACCTTCCAGTCGGACTCGGTCTTGCGGTAGACTGAATTATCCGAGTCTTGTAGTAAATTTGCAGGCCATATACTATCTCTGATGACGATGACTCCAAAACCAAAGTTTAACATTTTGATGATACGCACAACTTCTGTATTGAACACTTCTTCATCCGAGACCATCTTGATAGACTTTTGGGCACATGTTCAGTTTCACTCGGATTTGAGCTCATCCACTCGGATATTAGAGTCTTTTACTCGGATGGTCCGACTGGACTTTTTCACTCGGATGACTATATTTTCACTCGGAAGACAATCTTTCACTCGGATGATGACCACATTTTCAGTCGGAAGATAATCTTTTACTCGATCGACCTTTTACTCGATCGGTAGGTTTTCACTCGACCTTTTACTCGATCGGTAGGTTTTCACTTGACCTTTTACTCGATCGGTGGGTTTTCACTTGACCTTTTACTCGATCGGTAGGTTTTCACTCGACCGGTGAGTTTTCACTTGACCTTTTACTCGATCGGTAGGTTTTCACTCGACCTTTTATTCGATCGGCAGGTTCTCACTTGACCTTTTACTCGATCGGTAGGTTTTCACTCGACCTTTTATTCGATCGGTAGGTTCTCACTTGACCTTTTACTCGATCGGTAGGTTTTCACTCGACCGGTGAGTTTTCACTCGACCTTTTACTCGATCGGTAGGTTCTCACTTGACCTTTTACTCGATCGGTAGGTTTTCACTCGACCAAAAACATAGCCTGAACTTGATTTGTCTCCCCAAGTCTCATATGACCTCGGATTGAGACGAATTATATATGAAAATCGATCGGCTCGACGAGACGAAACTTTCTCGTGTTGAAGTTTTTTCAATTAAAGGCCGTCTTGAGGGCTGAATTGCTCACGCATTGCATCAGACACTCATCAACATGTGTCTGATGTCAAGCGTAATATTTTGGTCTCTGGCCTGTCCAGACCGTATTGACTATAACTTTTGCATATGAACTCGGATTGAGATGATTTATATATGAGAATCAATTGTCTTGACGAGACGAAGACAATTCCTTTAGAGCACTCCTTCATCTGAGTTCATATTGAGGGCGTAATCGGCCGAAAAGCACTCAGAACATTAAATTTTGTCACTCGGAGTATAGCTTCGGCCACTGAGATGAGGTCGAATGGCGATAGCCTAAACATCAAAGTTGTTCCACTCGACAATACGAAACTTTCTCATGCTGAAAACCCTTTCACTCTGTATATTGCCAAAATCAGTTGTCAACACATGCCCCCCTGTTTTTCGGCAAAGCTTGCATGCCGAAAAATAATATGCATAATGTTCATTCTAAGGACGATGTCAACACTCCATCGGCCATTTATTTTTCTCAGGGTGATAATTATGTATCGGCCATATTTGTGCTAAGGGCGATAATCGTATATCGGCCATTGCCTACTTAGGCTTCCTGCCATACACTCGGGTGGTACTTTTTCAAATATTTGCCATTGAGAGCTCGAGGTAACAAGGCCCCTTGTATTGATTCCACCAAATATGAATTTCCGGGAACAACTCTTGTAATCCTAAAAGGACCTTCCCAACTTGGAGACCACTTCCCAAATTTTCTATCTCTTGAACCAATTGGCAGAATCACTTTCCAGACGAGATCACCAACTTGAAAATTCTTCAACTTGACTTTCTTATTGTAAGCTCTTGCCACCCTCAACTTATCTCTCTCTATGGCCTTTAAAGCAACCAAACGTTTATCGGCAACCTCATCAATATTGTCCATCATTAGGTTATAAAAGTCTACTGCCGATAAATTATTTTGTTTGGCTATTCTCAAAGCATTCAAATTTACTTCTACTGGTAAAATGGCCTCTTGACCATATACTAGCTCATATGGAGTTACCTTCGTAGCACCATGCCTTGAAATTCTATGTGCCCATAAAGCTTCAGACAACAACTCATGCCACCTCCTCGGATTATCCTCAATCTTCTTCTTGATGAGCTTGATTAAGATTTTATTGCTAGACTCGGCTTGTCCATTAGCTTGGGCATAATATGGAGAGGAATTGAGCAACTTTATATTATAATATTCGGCAAACTCTCTGACTTGGTGTGACATAAAAGATGAACCTTGATCTGTAGTTAATGTTTGAGGAATACCGAATCTATGAATAATGTGTTCGGTTATGAATTGGATTACCTCCGTATGTGTCATGTTCTTGAGAGGTACTGCTTCGGACCATTTAGTGAAATAATCAGTTGCCACCAACATGAACCGATGCCCCTTTGAGGAAGATGGATGAATTTGCCCAATAAAGTCTAAACCCCATCCTCTGAAAGGCCACGGCTTGATAATAGGATGCAACATAGCAGCAGGAGCCAATTGAATATCACCAAATTTTTGACAAGCTTCACACCCTTTATAATATCTGAAGCAATCATTAATCATGGTCGGCCAATAAAACCCAGCATGTCGTAATAACCATTTCATCTTGGGAGCCGACTGGTGAGTACCACAAATGCCCTCATGTACCTCTCCCATAGCAACTCTTGCTTGGTCCTCATCCAAGCATTTTAAAAGAACATCATCAACTGTTCGGCGATAAAGGTCATCATCCCTCATAGTATATTTAAAAGCTATACGCCGAACAGCCCTGTCCACCCTTTCACTCGGATTGCACAAGTAATCAACAATGGGCTTTCTCCAGTCAGAATTATCACCTGCACTAGATATTTTGTTAATGGCCGAATCAGTGGGTTCAGGTTCGGCCTCTCCCATATTGGCAAGACAAGACATCGGTCTTTGAGAGATATGAAACATGCCATGATTAACATGATATCCAGATGCTTGCTGTGCCAACTCATTTGCTTTCCAGTTGTCATGTCTAGATATATGTGCAATGCTAAAACAATCCAAAGTAGAAATTATATCTAGACATTTATCAAGATAAACATTAAGTGATTCGTCAAAACACTGAAAGATTCTAGATATTTGCTGCACTACTAGTAACGAATCACCGTAAGCCTCAATATGTGTAACACCTATAGCAAGTAACATCTCTAGACCGAATAACAATGCTTCATATTCGGCTTGATTGTTTGTGCAAAAATATTCTAAGCGGCATGAGGCTTCAAAAACAGCACCATGAGGAGATATATAAACAATACCAACACCTTGGCCATTGCTACAAACTGAACCATCAAAATACAATCTCCATGGCACTAATGAAACAAGGTTCATATCAACATCATGCTTGTCATTAATCCGATGTTCAACAATGAAATTAGCAACAATTTGGCCTTTCATGGATTTTAGAGATTCATAAGCCAAATCATACTCAATCAAAGTATAAGCCCACTTGCCAATTCTACCACTAAGAATTGGCCTATGCAACATGTACTTAATGACATCGGTTTGACAAGCTACTACACAAGCACTCGGCACTAGGTAATGTCTCAATTTTGTGCAAGCGTAATATAAGCATAGACATAGTTTTTCAATAAATGTATACCTTGTCTCGGCGTCCAATAAACGTCTGCTCAAATATGTAATGGCATGCTCTTTTCCTTCGGTATCTTGAGTCAAAACAACACCAATAACACCTTCCTCTGCTGCGATATAAAGTTTGAAAGGCTCTCTATGCTTGGGTGCTTTCATCACCGGAGGAGTGCACAAATAATTCTTGATCATATCAAAGGCTTCTTGCTGTTTTGCCCCCCAAGTGAAATCAACATCATTCTTTAACCGAAGGATAGGAGTAAATACATCAACTTTCCCTGACAGATTAGCTATGAACCTTCTCAAATAATTGACTTTGCCAAGGAACTTTTGCATATCTTTCTTGCATGTCGGAGCCTCCACTTTCTGTATGGCCTCTATCTTTTTGGGATCGATTTCGATGCCATCTTCATGAATAATGAAACCCAAAAATTTGCCAGCTGACACGCCGAATGCACACTTCAAAGGATTCATCTTCAGTCCATACTTTTTCATCCTTTCAAAAGCTAAACGCAAATCGGCCAAGTGGGATTCAAAAGCATCCGATTTGACAACAATATCATCAATATAAACTTCAAGTATGACACCGAGTAAATCATGAAAAATCAAATTCATAGCCCTTTGATATGTGGCCCCAGCATTTTTCAATCCGAATGTCATCACTGTCCACTCGAATAAACCAAGGAAACCAGGACACTGGAAAGCTGTTTTGTACATGTCCTCTTCGGCCATAAAAATTTGATTGTATCCGGCATTACCATCTAGAAAGCTAATAACCTTATGTCCAGAAGCATCATTAATAAGCATATCGGCTATTGGCATGGGATACTCATCTTTGGGTGTAGCCCTATTCACATCTCTGAAGTTAATGCACACCCTCAACTTGCCGGATCCCTTCTTCTCCACTGGGACAATGTTAGAAATCCACTCGGCATACCTGCAAGGTCGAATGAATTTAGCTTCAAGCAGTCGACCGATCTCTTCCTTGATCCGGTCATATGTTTTCGGATTAAACTTTCTGGCCGACTGTTTATAAGGTCTAAAACCGGCCTTTATAGGCAACCGATGCTCCACTAGCTCTCGGCTCAACCCTGGCATCTCATGATATTCCCATGCAAAGCAACAAACATATTCTTTCAATAGCTCGATTAATTTAGCTTTACAATCGGCTTTCAAATTTTTGTTTATAAATGTCGGTCGACTGACTGATCCATCTCCGATATCTACCTCTTCTAACGGATCGGCTGATGTAAAACCTTGTCCAAGTTTATCCATGTCATCCAACTCCTCAATAGACTCATACATATCGTTCTCGCTGGACCGATATTTTGCAAGACGTTTTTGTAACCACTCGGAACTAGGATCCATTTAAACATATCATACCTTGGAGCCGATTGCATTCAGTCGGCTTTAAAGACACGGGCACAAAACCATTCTTGGTCGCGCTGAGAAAATCAAACTCTGATAAGTCACGTCCCGTCAAGCAAGTAGCATTGGGATGTTGCCAATCCACCGATGCATCGGCCAAAGCAACACAGACCGAGTTATCCGCATGAATGACTTCCACTTCATCATCAACCCACTGAATCAAAAACTGGTGCATAGTGGACGACACGCACTGGTTTGCATGAACCCAATCACGGCCTAGTATAACATTGTAGTTACCTTGCACCTCAGTGACAAAGAATGCAGTAGCCAAAGTTTTGCTTCCGACTGTAAGCTCCACATACATTACACCTTTGGCTTCAGTTTTCTCTTTGCCTTCAAACCCGTTGAGCACCATATTGGTCTTGATCAATTCTTCATCAGGCAAATCCAATTTCTTGAAGACCGAATAGGGCATAAGATTTACCACAGCACCACCATCAACAAGCATCCGAGTGAGCGGCGATCCATTGATATGACCTCTGAGATATAATGGTTTCAGATGCTTTACTGGTTCTTTTGGCTTCTCGAATATTGCATTTTTAGGACCAAAATCCAGCTGAGCAACTTCCCCTTCCTCATCTACAGCACGAAACTCAGCAGGTAAGTAATACACCATATTGATATCCATACCTTCATGAACCGGTGTAGATTCATAGTCCACCATATCAGCCTCTTCTTCAAGCGGATCGACCGATTCTGAAATCTGGTCGAGTGAAGGAGAAGTAAGAAGTGTTGCAGACGATGTAATAGCTGTCGCATCGTCCTCTTTGGATGGTGTAGGCACTTCTGTGATAGATGTAGAAGCTGATGTATCTTGTATTTGTTTTGGCCTCCACATTTGTTTTGCTGGAACCATGGGCCGAGTGTCATTGAACAACTTATCTCTTTGCTTCTCGGCCTCCTGTTCTGCCATCTCTTGACTCCTTAACCTCTGTAGTTTCCTCTTCTGTGTCTTTGTTAGCCCTGGAGGACACCACTTTGGCTGAGTGTATTTAGGATCTCTCGTTTTTACTCGGCTGGTGCTTGCTTCATGGTCATTAGCCGAGTGCTTTGGCTCGATAGAAAGTATCGGCTCAGTCGGATTGCTATGCACAATAGGCTGCTGTATGGCAAATGTTTCGGTGCCCAAGATAAGTGAGTCGACATCCATTTTCTCCTTGCCTTTTCCCGACTCAACTGCTGCAACACTCGGTGACTTAACACGCCATTCTTTCCGACTTTCCAGATGCATGAAATTTCCACTCGGGCGCACCTTTTTACTTGGATGGAATCCACTCGGATTGATGTCACTCGGATGGTATCCACTCGGATGGAACTCAGTCGGATGGAATCTATTTGGCCACATTTTCTCACTTGGATAGCTTCCACCAGGGTGCATTCTTACACTAGGATATTTTCCACTCGGTTGCATATTTTGACCAGCCGACTGATAGTCACCGATGTTCAGTCGACCATTATATGAGTAATCAAGTCGATTCCACACAGATTGCCTCCGCTCTTCTGAAAACTGCGCCCTTGGTCCACTCGGTTTCACATACTGACTGAACATATCATTCGATGGTGACCTTGGTCGCTTCAAGTGTGGTGGCCGGTTAGAGCTGGAACCAGCCGACTGATTAGCATATTTGGACAGCAACATATCAAAAGTTGGCTTGATCCGCTTGCGTTGTACTTTAGCTTCATTCCTCTTCCATTTGCCAACTTCTGGACTCTTGGGCTTGACAAATTTAACTCGAGTGTCCTGCTGCACCTGTGTTTGCCCCCCGAGTGTAGGATTCTTGATGGTGATCTTGATCACTTCCTTGCCATCGGGTTGCTTATCAAGCACAACATGTCTCCCCAAGACCTTGTCACCCTCCTTGTCTTTCCTGGGCTCACCAACAATGACATTAGCTTTATTAGCAGATTCGGCTACCTCCGGCCGAATGAGCAGCTTCTTCCCTTCTAAATCCATTGTGTTCATTGGATAGGGCTGTTTATCAACTTGCATCTCAGAAAAGTTCAATTGTCCATCATTAATGGCCGATTGTATCTGTCGTCGAAAAACATTGCAATCGTTAGTAGCATGAGAAAAAGAATTATGATATTTGCAATAAGCACGCCGTTTCAGCTCTTCAAACGGCGGTAAAGTATGAGATATTCTAATAATCTTAGCCTGCAGCAAAGTATCAAATATTCTATCACACTTAGCAATGTTAAAAGTAAACTTCATATCTTCATCACGATTCTTATGAATCGGTTTCAGATCATTGCAAGTAAAGGGTTTGGCCTTAGATGGCCAAACAAATTCAGTAGCAAAAACATCACCCTCATCGTCCGAGTGATCACTATCATATTCCGCCATATTCATCTTTGGACGATCGGCTTTGTATCTATGCACTTCTTTGTGATCTTTGCTTCGGCTTTCCTGAGCCAAAGCCCTTTGTAAGACTTGGTTAATATTTAAGAACTCATAGCCTTCTAACTTTTCTCTAATGGGAGTTCTCAAACCACTCAGCACTAGGTTTGCCAAGTCTCTCTCAGTTATCACCAAACTAAAACATCGGTTTTTCGTTTCTCTAAATCTCTTGACGTAATCGGAGACCGATTCATCATGCTTCTGTTTAACCGATGTTAGATGTGACAACTTGAGCTCATTGTCGCCGCTGTAAAAGTGATCATGAAATTTCTGCTCTAGCTGCGACCAAACTCGAATGGAACCATGTGGTAAAGAAGAAAACCATGAAAATGCGGTACCAGTTAATGATAAAGGAAATAAACGCACTTTCAACTCATTTAGTGAACCTGCTTCACCTAATTGTGCTAAGTATTGACTAACATGCTCCCATGTGGTTTTTGTGCCCTCTCCATTGAACTTAACAAAATCTGGAATTTTATATCCTGGAGGGCACTGGATGGCATCAAAGTACTCGGGGTACGGCTTTTGGTAAATCCGATTCCGAGGTAACTCAACCCCAAAATTCTCTCGAAGCATCTTAGCCATCTCCTCTCTAAGATTAGCTAGACCATCATCCATACTGGACGATGAAGCTTGTGGCAGTGGCATAGGAGGAGTATGATTACTAGCTGTAGGTAGGAATTGTGGCAGGTATGTCGACCCATAATTTGCTAGTGGTCGAGTGGTTGTAGCTGTAGGTAAGGTTGGGTTCGGCGTTGCCACCGAACCTGGCATGCTCATAATAGGATTAATGGGTGCAGCCACAATCTGATTTGTTTGGGTAGGATAATAAGCCATCGGCACGGGAGGCGCCGATGCAATAGGTAAAGCCTGATTAGGGTTTTGCACACTAGCAGCTACACCATCATTACCACTAGTCGATTGAGATGTATTCTTCTGAGCATTAGTATTTTCTATGAAAGTTTGATAGACTAGATTGTTACCATCAGCAATACGACTTTCAATCTCAGCCCACTGCTTAGGAGAAAAGGTAGTACTCACAGAAGGTTTAACCTGCTCGGCTTGAAGAGGAGGGAACTTGATTTCTTCAATCGGAGTGATGTTGCCTTGGCGATCCTTCTTGAACTTTGCAAGGAACTCCTGCAAATCCTTCTCTTCGCGCGCCTTCTTGTACTCCTCATAGACTTGGCGATGATCAGCCGATATCTCATCAAGACTGGGCTTAATGATGTTATCGGCGTCTACCTCGGATGGCTTGGGAAGATCGGACATGGTGGATGATGATGATTGATCCTCTTCCCCAGCGGAGTCGCCAAAAAGTGTGTTGACACACGAACACGTCACGTGTACCCTCGACGCCGGGGGTGATGCACCGCAGCTCACATCGAAGGAGACCCGACCGACAGCGCGATACGCAAGACAGTCGGCGGGTGCTTTTGCAGACCCGAAACCCCGCGCACCCGGGAGGGACCCCGTCAGGGATTGCAGCGGCTATGGGCTGCCCTAGGTCGATTCGCTCGCCCCTAGAGCCCCGGGATTCGCAGATCTCAACAAAGAACAGCGAAGAACGAGAGAGAAAAACGGTGGAGAGATAAAACGTAGATAAAAAAGTAGTATATTGATTTGTTCGATTGTGTGTTGTTCAATCGGCCGTCACCCCCAACATATATAAGAGGCGGCTGGACTTCCCGTACAAGTAAAGGATTCATCTAGGCTTTCCTTACAAGAAAAATTACAACAATTCGCGTCCTAGAGTCCTAGTTCTATTTCAACTCGGATTCAGTCTGAATCTGGCCCAACTTCTGTCTTCCTCCTTGTGCAGGCCGCCGAGCCTCCATATGACCTCCGATCAAGATGGCCCAAATACCAAACTTGTGCGCCTCG